>NW_004955408.1:35908526-35948972 GCF_000276665.1 Chinchilla lanigera
CTGAGCTAAATCCCCAGCCCCCGAGAAATGTTTCTATCTAATGCAAAGATGCAAATTTTTTTTAAAGATTATGGGAACTAAATAAAGTACTTTTTGCTAATGTAGTATATGCTATTCACTAGTTGAAATTTGTAACCACTTAAAAAATACTAGTTGTTTAAAATTCTATTTTTAGCTGGGCCTGGTGGCGCACACCTGTAATCCCAGCACTCAGGAGGCTGAGGCAGGAGGAGGCTAAGGCAGGAGAATCGCTGTGAATTTGAGGCCAGCCTGGGCTACACAAGCAAGTTTAAGGCCAGCCTGGACTACTGGACTACTTAGTGAGACCCTGTCTCAATCCCTCCTATTTTAAAACCACTGGCTCTTTTTGTGTACTTCATTGCTTAGGGGTTTTTTTTGTTTTTTTTAGACAGAGTGTTTAAAGATCACTTTCACTTTTGAATTTGACAAGCATGGCAAAAGGCCAGTCTAATGAGTCCAAAGGGAAAATTTGCAGAGTGTACAAGTTAAAGGAATCCTGAAACTGACTTTGCCTGAAGTCTAGGCTATCTGTGTTTGTTGTTGCTGAGTAGAAATTTGTTTAAAGTTGACTCTTCTCATCTTGTGTACCATCTGATTCCAATCTTCACTTGTCTTTTATAGCTAGAGACAGTTGGATGGCAGCTTAACCTTCAAATGGCTCACTCTGCTCAAGCAAAACTAAAATTGCCTCAAGCTGTGTTACAACTAGGAGTGAACAGTGAAGATTCAAAGGTAAGAAATAATGTCAGGATAAATGATGTATTTTGGTAGCTCTTACTTTTTTTTTTGAGACAGGGTCTCACTCTGTAGTTCAGACAGGCCTTTAACTCACAGTGATTCTCCTGCCTCAGCCTTTGGTCTTATACTTTATTGATAGTGGAGTATTTTCTCTATGGATTTAAAGTTTAAATATAAATTAATTAGAATTGAGTAAAGATTAATTGAGAGATCTTTATGGTAAATTTTGATGTCACACTTAAATGCCACTGTTATTTATCTGAAGAAATAGCTTATCTTGAAGGCACCATTTTTATAAGGACATTTCATAATGTCTTAAATTCTGCAAAGGAAAAATTTGGTGATAACCATATAAAATTATGATTTTAATGTTTTAGGTCTTTGTGACTACCCATTGCTGTTTTATGTTTTAAGCTGCATACACATGGTAGAACTATTGTTTGTTGTCTAGCCAATGTCTGGAATATGATAATGACTAGAATTGTGTTTCTGTGTGTGAAGTGTGTGTGTGCACATATGTTTAAATTTCAGCTTTTGTAAGACAGAATTTTAGATTAGTTTTTACTACATGAAATTTCTCCTTTGACACTAATTTCACAATCTGAGCATGGTTACCAAAGATCCAAGACATGCTATGGAATAGTTTTTCTTACTATGGCAAATATACTAATATACATTTCAGATATAATGAGGACTACTTATCATATTTTATACTTTAATTGATTTTTTTTAAGATAGGAAGGGGAGAGTGATTTTTCCTCCTACAGGGAGGAATTTTTATCTCATTTTAGGACAAATAAAATAGAGTTGAGAATGAGGTGCTATTGAAGGTCTAAGAAAGAAATAAGAAGATCTAAGAAAAGATCAGGGAATAATGGCATTTATAATGGGCATTCATGGATGGAAATAGTACCTCATTGTTATTAGCACATTGACAGTACTTATTGCATCATGTGTGTTTGTCTTTTTAATGAACTGTCTATGGCTATCCTAAATCATGTGATTATAAAATCTTATGCAGTTTAGGTTTTCATTTTATTATAGTGTTTCAAAAATATTTCATTTCACACATTTTCACTGAAATATAATATTAACTTAGTGGTCAAGAGTCACACTGATTGATATATTGTATATGCTGTACAAATTAGCAGTGATGTAATCTTGGGCGTGGCAGTTAGTCTTTCCAGGTCTCAGTTTCTCATTTGTAAAATGGAGGTAATAGTATCAATCTCACAGGATTTTTGTGAAGATTAAATACTTAGTGTATGTAAAGTGCTTAGTCCAATGCTTGCTACTATGGTAAATGTTCATTGAGTGCTGGCTGCTGCTGTCATCATCAGTAATACTTTTGAGGACTAAAATAAATAAACGGACCCTTTGTTTTAGGCCAGAGTTTTCACTGAATTTATATCCTAATGAAATTATTACCTTTTCCTTTTCCCTTTCTAAATACTCTTTTTTGTTGATTATGTTTTTAAAGTTATGCTTATTAGGAATTAAGGAGGGAAAAATAGTTTGAAAAGTCCTTTTTTTCCCAGGAACCAGAGAAAATATCCCCTTGGTTTAGGAGAATGGTATGGAATTCACTGATAGCCTGGGACTATTTCCTGAGTGAAAATACATACATACATACATACATACATACATACATATGTCTTGTCTGGTTTATTTCTTATGAATACTATATTTGTTTACTTAATTAAGTTTATTGGTACAGTTTTGGTATATACAATGATCACATTCACCATAGGGAATTTGTACCTATACATCATATACCTTGATTTGTCTTTTTCCCTGCCTCCCATTCCCCTCCCTTTCCTTCATCCTCTCTTCCCCTTCTTATTTACAAGGCTTTGTTTCTATTTTATCCTTCTTTTGTCATTTAACTTTTTTTTTTCTTTTCTTTTTTTTTTTTTGGTCTTTTTGAAACAGGGTCTCGCTATGCAGTTCAGGCTGGCCTTGAGCTCACTTTGTAGCCTAGGCTGGTCTGCCTCACAATGATCCTTCTGCCTCAGCCTCTGAAGTGCTGGGATTACAAGCATGTGCCACCATGCCCAGCTCTCCTTTGTCATTTTTTCTTTTCCCTTTCTTCCTTTCCCCTCCCCTCATAGTTCCCCTTTCCTTTTGAACAGTTTCTTCTCATTTCACCGTATCCCTTGTACAGTTTGGTTCTTACTTACACTTTCAGTTTCTCACCCATTAAACAATGCAGTATTTACACATGTAATGTCCAGTTTATTTCACTGAAGAATATGGTCTCAGGGTCCACCCATTTAGCAATAAATGTCTCAAATTTATCCTTTGTGTAGAGTAGCACTCCATTATATAAAAAAACTGTATCTTTTTATCTATGAATACTGTAATTTAAGTCTGAGGAATCAGAGGCAGTTTAGTTATAGGTTGGAAGGATACTATTTTGACCATATATTGAATATGTTTTAAGCATCACAACTTTAATACTTGACTTTTGTAATGTTCAAGTCCTCTCTTTTATTGCAGCTTCAAAATTTGTCTGTGTTTGTTATAGTTTTAGGTAGTGGGAATGAATAATTCTAGTAAAACAGTTATGTTTTATATTCCTGTCATTCAGAAAGTTAATACAGATATGAAATTTAATTCATTTGAGATAAGTGCTTGAGTGCATTTATGTTTTTAATCTATTGCTATTGTGAAATTTTAGATGAATATTATTATATATGCATATTCAATTGACCTTATGACTTGCAGGGCTAGACCGCTGTTTTAACAGACACAGGAAGAGGAGCCACAGCCCCAAATGTAAAGGATAGGTTCTTTAATCTTGTGTGCAGACTTGTTACTTCTTTGTATTGCCTCCCTATGATGGCATTGTGTGGATTTGGTTCCTATATCCTGTATTTCCTGAACAATTATCACAAAGTAAAATGTAAAAAGCCACTGTTAAGCTATCTCCAAGTGATACTCTGTGCCCTGTCTATAAAGGGAACAGATAATTACTTTGCCTGTTTTCCTCAGCAAAGTGCTGCCTGGAATTGTTACTTTTTGTTTGTTTGTTTACATTTTCCTGTTTTTATGATCTGGTGCTCTACTCTTTTCACTCTTGTTTTATCTGACTATTAATAAGGACTACAGGGGGCTGGGGATTTAGCTCAGCGGCAAAAGCGCCTGCCTGGCAAGCGCAAGGTCATGAGTTTGGTTCCCGCTACCGGAGAAAAACCAAAAAAAAAAAAAATAAGGACTACAAAGTAGTTTTCTTCCAGAAGTTGCTGCGTTTTAAAGTAAAGAATCAGGAATTATTAATGGGTTGGAATGTTAAGTAAAAGGTACATGTTTTAAAAATTAAGTTTGTTAAAGGGAGAGCTTTTATGAAAAGAAAGATTAGTTTATAATGCTAAGTACTGCAAAGTACCAAGTTTTTATGCTTAGAAAAAGGAAAATGATTTTTACTTAAGGTAAAATTCTTTTAAATACACATTTTGTAGAGTAGTTATCTTGCATGTATACATACATTAAAAGCTTCTAAGAGGATTAGACATTATAAATTGTGAGATTATTTTGGTGGTATTAAGTTGGAGCTGTTGAACTAAAAACTTACAGTAATTTACTCAAGTATAGTTTCTAGTTCATTTTCTTCTTTTTCATTGCCAACATACACATGAAAAATGTAGTCTGCATGAAGTTTAAATTTTTATCAAACTAGATAACATTGTTTGACTGTGATCTCCTTTCTCTTAGAACATTTCTTTCTCAAGGCTTTCCTGTTTTGCTACTAATTTTATCGCAAGAACTGGGAGATTGTAGTTTTCCTGCAGTATTTTGATATATAGTCTATTTTTTTTTTTTTTTTTTAAATTTCTGGTACCGGGAACCGAACTCACGAACTTGAGCTTGCCAGGCAGGCGCTGTGCCGCTGAGCTAAATCCCCAGCCCCTGATATATATTCTACTTGTTTTCGGCTCATCATCTTCGTGTTTGTGTACTGCCTTGTGCAAAGGAAAGTTATTTTCCTGTTCCATACATATGTCAAAATGAGTTTTCTGAGTGTTTTTGTTTTGTTTCTGGTTTATTTCATTAGGGGGCAGTAGAGCACTTTGCTTATCCAATCTTTTCTAGTATTCACAATGTTATTTGAAATAACATTTAAAATAATTGTGAAGTCAGTAGTTGTGGGAAATGCTAAATGTTTATATTTTTGTTCTCTATATAACAATAAAGTTCTCTTGTTTCCATCAACAAAATTAATGCCTATTAATCAGATACATACAGAACAAATAAATGAAATCATCATGATTCAGCTTTTGTTAATTTATGATAATTTGCCAAAATAAAATTTATTAAAAAGCCTTATACTACATACTGTTGACTTTTTAAACACATTCTGTCATTTATATTAATTTTTTATTAGAGAAGGAATAAAAAGTAATCCCCAAGATTATTGAATGGCTCTGTTAGTTTATAGTTTAACTATTTCCAGGTTAATTATAGTCCATTGATTTTTTTTTTTAATTTTTGGAGAGCAGCAATGTCATATGTAATAAATGTTGGTAATTTGGAAGGACATCAATGATTTAACTTTGTATATCCCGCAGACACTAAAATAGTTACATTTTGCTCTTAGCCTTACTGAATTTTTCCTATCAACTTATTATTCAAACAAATCATATTTTGTTAAAATAGGGATAAAAAACATTTTGTGTATTTTTAAAAGAAAGAATCTTGTGGATATCATTCTTTTCTTTTGCAACAACTAGGATAAAATCACTTTGAAAAAAAAACCAACTTTCATTCCTCATAATGTTACTGGATTATACTTACAGGGTACTTTATGGATAATCATGATTTTAAGTGAACTAAAGTTTTTTAATGTTAGTTTCTGGAGTAGAGATCTTCATTCTTGTTCTACTTGTAATGAGTAAAAAGGGAAAGAAGCCATTTAAAATGGTTTATGCTGTACAAAGGCATGATATCTCTTGATATTTAAAACATCTCTTCCATGGATGAATACTAATTTTATCTTATTGTTAGAAAAATGGAAGTAGTGATGTTAATTTTCTTAAGTAATAAACTAGTAAACAGTACCCCTAATATTTGAAACCAGACAATTTCATTTCATACTCATGTATTAAAATCATTGGTAAGATGCTGTATCATTTTGCTTATGTGATAATTTAGTAGTTGATCCTGTGATCTGTGTATATGTCTCAAGGTATTGAGCACTTTTCTAAAATGCAGGGTTTAGGGGTTTTTTCTTCATAAGATTATAGTTACATGAATTCAAAGTTTCATTTTCTTTTATTTGGTTAAATTGAAACAATTTAACACTTTGGTACTCTTATTTTTATGTAGTAGGTAAAGTCAAATATGATATCAGTTGATTTTACAGACACTATACTTACTAACAAAATTGCATCAATGTTGATTTATTATGAGCAAAGAAATAGGTTATGTTACTGAAAATACATCTTCATATTTATTTAGGACATATATGTCAGTTAGAAAATACTATGCTAATCAAGTTGAGACATCCTATTACACAAACTTAAAATATTTTGATCTACTTAAAGGTGATGTTAGTATTGACTGACTTGGAAGGACCTTTACATTTTTCTGAGTTATTCTCATGAGCAGGTCTGAAGTTTCTAAAAGTATTTTTTTTAGGTATTCCACATAGTATCTTTATTAGTTTAAATTACTTTAAAGGACACTTTCTCCCCTTTAATTAATCATATGAACAAGATAATTTAACTGATAATTCAAATATAAAAATGTCATTCATTTATTTTAACACTGCTAGATAGCTTTTCAAAATTGTATATATTTTAGGTGTATAATCATTTTGATATACAAAGTGAAATGACTACTATAGTGAAGCAAAATTAACCTACTCAAAACCCTCTATTATTACCTTTTTATATGTCTGCTAAAAGCTTTTAAAATTTGTTTTCTTAGCATATTTTGAGTATACAATGCAATCTTATTGGCTATACTCTTAATGCTGCAGTGAATATGGGGGCACAAGTATCTCTTCAAAATACTGATTTTATTTTCCTTAAGTATACCCCTAACAAGAGATTTGTGGCTTGTCTCTAATTTTATTTTTAATTTTTTGAGAAAACTATGATACTGTTTTTATAATGGCTGTCCCAATTTCCATTCCCACCATTAATGTACAAGGGCTCGTTTTCTTCACAACACTTGTTACCTCTTGTCCTTTTGATAGCACTCTAACTCATGCTATCTAGCATGAGTAGTATGAATATTTTAATGTTATTTATCACAATTTATGAACATGTGATATCTTGCCATTTAAGTATGTCTTAATTTCTTTCATCGGTGTTTTATAGTGTACAGATCTTTTCAGTTTCTTCATTAAATTTATTATTTTATTCTTTTTCATTTTACCATAAATGGGATAGTTTCTTGATTTCTGTTTTCACATAGATCATTGTAATAGATTTTTTTGTGTGGAGTTTTTAGGGTTTTTTAATGCTCAGGAATGTGTCATCTGCAAACAGGGATGATTTTACCACCTGTTACTATTTGGGTATATTTTTTTTCTTGTCTGATTGTTCTTGTTAGTATTTCTGGTACTATGTTGAATAGAAACAGCAAAAGCAAGCATGTTTGCCTTGTACCAGATCTTAGAGGAAATGCATTCAGTTTTTCTGTATTGATTTTGACATTATTTGTGAGCTTTTCTTCAATGACCTCATTATAGTGAGGGAATTTCCTTCTATAACTATTTTAGTAAGACTTTTAAAATGTTTTTATTTTTTATTAAGACTTTTTAAAATTAAAACACATTGAACTTTGTCATGTTTGTTTTTGCATCTTTTGAGATGATCATATGATCTTTATCTTTCATTTGTAGTGTATCTCATTTTTGGGCATGTTTAAAAAACCCTTTGTATCATATGTTTAAATTCCTCTTAATAGTGTGTATTCTTCTTGACTTATTTTTATAATTCAGTTTGCTTATGTTTTACTGAGGGTTTTTTTCATTAATAATGAAAATTATGGCTGGTAGTTTTCTTGTAGTATCTTTGTCTACCTTTGTTATGAGGATGATGCTGGCCTAATATAATGAGTTTGGAAGTATTTTGCCTTTTTTTGGAGGAATAAAGGATAATATTACTTCTCTGAACATTAGTCTTTAATGGTGAAGCCATTTGGTATGGCTTTTAAGTTATTAGTTCTTGATCACTACTTGTTGAGCTTTTATTCTCTAATGAATTTATTTCTACTTTAATCTTTATCAGTTTCTTCCTTCAGCTAACCTTGCATTTATTTAGTTTTAGTTCTTTTTAGTTTTTTCTTTTTCTAGTGTTTTTGGTATAAAGTTAGGCTGTTTATTTAAGATGTCTTCTTTAATGAAGTTATTTATTGGTATAAACTTTCCTCTTACTGCTTTTGCTATAATTTTGTACTTCTGGTAAATTATGTTTTCATTTTTGCTCATTCCCAATTTGTTTCTGTTTTTTTAATGTTGAATTCAAGTTTCATTCCATTGTGGTTAGAAAAGATACTTTGTATGATACTGGTCTTTGTGAATCTGTAAAGATTTGTCTTAGGGAATGTTCCTTGTATTCTTTGAATTGGTATTTTTCTACTGTTGAGTAAAGTTCTCTATATGTCTATTAAATTTATATGGTCATTAGTTTTGTTTAAGGCTGCTGTTAACACGATGAATTTTTAGAAAAGGCACATTATGGGGCTGTGTGAAACCCACATTTGTTTTTTAGGAGTATTTCTATTGATCAATTTTTAATTTTATGAGTTTTATTATATTAAAAAAGTATACTTAACAGGAAAATGAATTGTCAATACAATAAAATATTAAATTTTTAATATGTAATGAGTATGTAGAGTAAAGGTGAACAATTTCAACACCAACTGTTTACTTGCTTAGAAGATCTAAAACATAATGCCAGAATTAAATTCCTATGTGAACTACAATGAAAATGCAAACAAAACTCTACCACAAGGGCTGGGGATTTAGCTCAGCGGCAAAAAGCGCCTGCCTGGCAAGCGCAAGGTCGTGAGTTCGGTTCCTGGTACTGGAGAAAAACAAAAAAAAAAAAAAAAAAAAAAAAAAAAAACTGTACCACAGCAAGACACTCAGATAATAAGCATGAGATAAATTAAATTCTTTTGTATTTACTTAAGCATGTTCTATGGGCTAATATATGGTCTGTTTTAGAGAATGTCCCATGTGCAGCTGAGAAGAATGTGTATTCTGATGTTGGTGGGTGGAATACTTTGTAAATGTCTACTGAGTTTATTTGTTCACAGGTTTGGTTCAGTTCTGTTACTTTTTTCCTGATTTTTGTTTTGTCCAGTTGTTCTATTTGTTTGTAACAGTGGAATACTAAGGTGCCCCATTACAATTAGGTGATTGCTTATTTGATTTTTTTTATGTCTATTAATATTTGTCTTATATGTTTGGGTGCTCCTATATTTGGTGCATATATATTTATGATTGTTATCTCTTCCTCTTCAATTTTTCCCCTAAGAAGTATATAGTGACCTTTTTTATCTCTTTTGATCATTTTTGTTTTGAAGTTCACACTGTCTGTGAAGAGTATAGCTACTCCTGCTTTTTTATGGGTACCTGTTGCATGGAGTGTTGTTTTTTATCCTTTGACTTTCAGTCTGTGAATTTCTTTTTGAGTTAAATGTGTTTCTTGTATATAGCATATTCTTAGATCTTATTTCTTGATCCATTCTGCTAATCTATTTCTATTTGAGTTTCTTGTATATAGCATATTCTTAGATCTTATTTCTTGATCCATTCTGCTAATCTATTTCTGAGGCTATTTACATTGAGAGTTACAACTGATATGTATTGGCTTATCTTTGTGATGTTATTTTCCTGCCCCTCCCCCCATATAATTGCTTGCCCTGCCCAGTGGTTTCTTTCTGATGTTGTTCTTGGAATTGTGGTCACTTTTACCTTTATTTAGAATATTTTTCAGTACTCTTTGTAGAGTTGGTAGTCATGAATTTCTTCACTTGTTCTTTGTCATGGAAGTATTTTATTTCTCCATTAAATTTGAAAAATATATTTTGCAGGGTATATCAATATGGGTTGGAAGTTGTTTTCTTTCAGGATTTGAAATACTTTAACTGCAAGCTCTTCTTGACTTGAGTGTTTGTGTTTAGAAGTTGGCCATGATTCTAATGGGCTTTCCTTTATATGAAAAAAAGGGGCTTCTCTAACAGCTTTTAATATTCTGTTTTTGTATTGAATTTCTGATATCTTGATTAGTATATGTCTGGGTATAGAGTTATTGTGGTCATGGCTGTTTGGAATTCTACATGCCTCACTTAGGTGTATGTCAGATTCTGTTCCTATGCTTGAGAAATTTTCTGCTATTACTTCTGCAAACAGTCTTTTTGTGTTCATTTGTGTTGATTCTTGCTTTTTCCTTGACATCTACCAATTATATTGCTTTTGCATCATCCTGCAGCTGTTGAATTGTTATTTCCTGTTTCCTTGTTATTTTAAGGAATCAAATTCTCATTTGGCCTAGAAAAAAGAATTGAAGTCTTATTTTTAATATTAGATATGGCAATGGGAAGGCATTCTCACTTATCATTCATATATACACAGTTTATTCTTTTTTTCCTAAAATATGATATCCTATGACCTGAAGAGGAATTATGTAAAATCTTGAGTTTTTTACTCATTGATTTTGATAAGCATTATAAAGTCAAGTTTGTCTCCATTAGTTCCATGTCAAGACACTTTTTTAAAATTTCAAATATTTTATTCAAACAGTGCAATATATGACATTATTTTCATATTAAAAGTAATGCAGATATATTATTGGAGTGTTTTTCAACTTGATAAATCCTAAGATTCTAGGAAAATGAGTTTATATATCAGTAGGTAGGCCCTCTACCTACTTTTAGTTAGAGAAATTAGAAAAATTTTGAATAAAATTATATCAACAAAATAAAATTGGCCTAACTTTTACCTTCAATTGTAAGTCACTAAAGAAAAGTCACTTTTGACTCTGGACAGTTTCCCATGTCCTCCCCGCTCACTTCTGTTCTTAGGATTACAAACAAGCACTAGTTCTATTCTGCTTTTTAGGAAGGCCCTTATTGTTATTTGCAGCATTGGTGGTAGTTACTTAGGGTTCAGAAAATTTTTAGATAGGTCAGTGGTTTGTGATTCACTTTTCTATTACCTGAATTCTATATGGTTATTACAGAAAACTTAGAAATTATAGACATGTAGGAGAAACTCACTGATTTTCCTTCAAGATGAAGCCAGTCTATTTGATATCTTTTATGTCAGTATATATTCTATGTGAATCTTTTTTCAGTGTCTGATCATGTCTTGTTTGGTTTTATACTCTACTTTTTTAATTTAATGGTGTAGCAAATCTTTTTCCAGCTTATTTAAAACTCATCATATGTATTTTAAATGACTACATTATGTTTTGGCTATGACAAGCATACTAATTCTCTTGTCAAGTACTGGCTTCATTTTTATGATTTTGCTGTAGTAATATATTGTGATAAACATCTTTGTGTAACTGCATATAACTTGGTAGGTGCTTACTAAACAACTATGGTGATGAATGAATGAAGGAGATCCCAACGTGTAGCCAACAGCTGTTCTTTGATCTGTTGTTGATAATATATATAATTTTTATATGATGTAATATTTTATATGATATAATAATAATTTTTATATGATAATATATGATAATTTCATAATGAACCCCCTTAAGCCCCTGATACTATATCCAGAAATCAGTTAAAATTTTATATCTCCATTTTTGACATCAATAGTGATTTTTCTGAATTTCTTTTCTGAATCAGATATTCTTATATTGGAGTACTGTTATACATTTTATATTCAAAATAAAATGAAGATGGCCATATTAAATTCTCTTATAGGTAAATTGTTGAATATTAAATCTCATCCTAATGATTTTGATTTACAAAAAAAAGGTAAGAAACACTTTTTTTTCCTCCTGGCATAGTCTGAGATTTAAAGCATGTTTATAGTGTTAGGTGGCATATAAATGTGTAAATTTATTGTTAATGGATTATGCAAATTATGGAATTATTTTTACATTTTTTTCTTCACATGAGAACTGTTCAGAGAAACTAAACTTGCATGGAGAGGACAAATAACTTTGAGTTCATAGATAAAATCTCCTTAAAGTTTCTCAACTTTCTTTATTATATAAAGTCTGCAGTCTTTTAAAAATATCATGTTTCAAAACTAAAGTCCTTTAAGAATTTAATCAGACCCACAAATCTTGCATACTAAACTTCTTATTGGGAAATATGGCCTTCCCAAAAGGGCTTCTGGTTGTAAGTCTGGCTTGGCGTTTTCTCTTTTGCATTTACACTAACTCAGCATCACCAGGTCTGTATCTGGATGATGTGTTTGAAAGTCTGAGGCAGCTGTTTAGTTACTGCAAAACAGTCAGTTTCAGTCATGTTATCATTTAGTAGAATGTGATACCCATGCTTAAATGGAAACATGTCATATTTATGGTGATAGATGAACAAAAGAATTGAAATAGGGCTGTGAAACAGTGTTATCCTTTTTTCTTATCAATTATCCCACTATTTGCTATCAGCAAAAAGGAGACACAAAACTAATATAAAGTAACTTTTTTTTTTTTTTTTTGAGACAAGATCTCACTGTGTAGTCCAGGCTGACCTTGAACTCACTGTGTAGCCCAGTCTGGCCTCAAACACATGGCAATCCTCCTGCCTCAGCCACTTGAGTGCTGGGATTACAGCCATGGACCATCACGATTGGCCTAATGTTATGTAATTGTTATGAAGCATGATAACTTATTTTCATAAGTTTTGATTCCTAAGTATAACCAATGAAGTAACAAACTATACACTTGTATTAAAATACCATATTTTAAGTTTTTAACAATTTGTTGGCATTATCTAGAATTTATATAAATTTTACTTGTATCCATATAACTGTGCTGTAACAACATCAGTGACACTCTGTTTGTTGTGATTATTGCAGGCAGTTAACCAAAATATGTAGTTGACAAAGTACATGTACTGGGTAAAAATGAAGTGTAATAGCAAATGAATATGTAGGAAGTTCTTGTTTATAAATTTTATTTAAAGTAATCTTGGTTTTGTCTTTGTAAAAATTCTTTTGTAAGTAATTATATTGTAGAAAGCCTAGAAAATGTAAGAAAATAAAACTTACCCATAATCCTGCTTAGAGGCAGTCATGTTGAATGATATATTTAATTGCTATATAGCTTTCCAAATCTATTTTAAACTAATTTTCTTCTTCAGAGGATTACTTTGTAAACATCTTTCACTGGTAATAAATGAACTTCTATTGAGTAACATCATTTTAAATATCTGCATTGTATTCTGTTATTTGTATGTTCCACCTTCTTTCTTTTTGGGCTAAATACAGTTTATTCTTCAGAAATACTTTTGCTTTTCAAAACCATATTTAAACCATCTAATAGATACAATGGTACTTGGTTCATGAGCTTAATGCTTAATACTGATCACAAACTCAATTGGAGGAGAACCAAATCAAATCCAATGATTAGGATCAATGTTTCCCTTACTGGGAAATTTGATTCAGTTGTCCAATTCGGTTTGTGACCAGGATCATGGAAAGAATTAAGTTTATGAACTGAGGTACCACGGTACTAGCATGTTAACTATAGTGATGGAAGTAGAGTTTAGAAATACTGACCATGTAAATCCTGTTACAATTCTAATAACTACCAAAGTACTGGATTTTTATTGCAGGATAAAATGTCTTTTCCAGGTGTTAACATGTTCAGACATGTAATTTGTAATGTTATGTAAAACCATGTGTGTATTTATTTATCATGAAGTTCCCAATTTGATACATTTTACTCCCTCTCTTCTTCCCTCTATTGCCCAATGTTCCTTTTTCATAAAAGAACAGATACACACACAGTATTCTTCCAGATGCATTTTGTTTTTTCTCAAGGAGCTCTAACATGTCCATCTCAAAGGATAATTTTTACCCCTGGTTAAATGTTATCTGTCCTTGCTGAGGGTAATATAGCAAACATCCCAACATAATACCCTCAGAATTCTCAGCAGTAAAACAAATAGATTTGTCTAGGTGCAACTTTATTTATGGATTTTAAAGCTATAGTGGATTAACTAATGGTTGACTTGTAAGACCTAGCTGAACTGAATCATCATGGTACTGTGTGCAAGTCCCGCCTAAGGATTGTTGCCAACAGCATAAAAGGAGAACAGGAGGGGAAGATGGGATGCTGTTGCTGGAGAAGTTTGTCACTCTAGTTTTCCTGACATGATCTCAGCTGTTAGAGGAGCTTGAGTCCTCGCTGTCACTGATGATGGCTGTGGTTTTCTTCACGGGAGCTCTGGTCTTTCACTTGAGCATCATTTCCTGGCTCCAGTGCAGATCCCTCAGCCTACTGGCACAGATCCTTCACCCCACTGGCACAGACATTGTAACTTTCACCACTGGCTTTTGGGTCAGATCACCCAGTGCAGATCCTTGATACATACTTGCATTGGACATTGTTGTGGGCTCTAAGCCTCCAGCTGGACTTGTGGAGGGCATTGCTGTGGGCTCTAGGTATTCAGCTGGACTCGTGCAGGATATTGTTGTGGAATCCAGGCCCTCAGCTGGATTCTTTTGCGTCTCTAGTGTGTATACAGATCTTTTGCATGCCTCTGCATTTGACTTTTTGGGTGAATGTTATAAAATAATCCTGTAAACTGTATGTCCTGTATTAAATCTGTTCCCTTGCAAACCCTGACTACAACAAAAACTTATAGAATTTTGTAGCCCAAAGGTATCTTAAGTGGATTTGGCAATGGATTCTTTATATAGCGCCAAATGAGCAAGAAAAGAGTATTCATTTAGATGTCACCACAACTTCTGTGCATCAAAGGACATTTATCAAGAACATGAAAATACAACTTACAGAATGGGAGAAAATACTGCAAGTCATATATATCTTATAAGAAATTTGTATCTAGAATATATACAGAACCATTAATACTCAGCAGGACAACAGAAAGACAACCTAATTAAAAAATGGGGAATGGATTTGAATATATATTTCTCCAGAAGTGGTATACGAGGGTCAACAGGCACAGGAAAGATGTTCAGCAGCATTAATTATTAGGAAAATGCAAAAAAGATTGAAGATGGCCTTTACTTTAGTGGACAGAGTCTGGCAGCCCTGTTCATAAGTCTTTAGAAGTCTGAACAAAGGAATTTACAACTGTTCCTTGATTTGATCCAAGTTACAGATCTATATTCTCCAGTATTTGGAGAATGTTTTGCCCTCTGAGTGAGAGAATGGAGCTGAGAGGCACTTGTGTTTTCCAATCCACACAGTCCTGGTCCTGCTTTATTCCTTTTATAGTCTGCTTGTTAGTGGTCAGGTGTTTGGTTTTTGTTTTTATGTTTTGACCCCATTTCTTTCTTGCTATATTGTGAAATGTGCAGATAATTACAACTAGCTGACTTTCAACATTTGCCTAGAGAGCTCAGGCAAATCTGAACATTTGTTACGTAGTATGAAAGTTCCACTCTCTGAGTTATACAGGCAGCATGGTTTTGCCAGTTATTTTGTTACTGTATATGCCAGGTTTCTATTTCTTCAGTCTCAATTGACAATCTTCTTACCATCTAGCTTTTACTGATAGTTTGCTCACTAGTTTTGAAGGCTCATGCCACAGTTTTGTTCCAAAGTCACATATTTTATTTTTTAAATTAACTCAGGACCTCATTTTGGGTACCGTCAGTTAGATATTGCTACGTAATATACCGCTCAAATTTAGTGGTTTAAAGCTATAGCCATTTAGGGGCTGGGGATTTAGCTCAGTGGCAAAAGCGCCTGCCTGGCAAGCGCAAGGTCGTGAGTTCGGTTCCCGGTACCGGAGAAAAACCAAAAAAAAAAAAAAAAAAAAAGCTATAGCCATTTATTATTGTGTATGAGTCTGTATGTAGGCAAGATAGTTTGCTTGTCTGGAGTTGGTTGGTCTCAGCTGAAGTTGCTCATGTTTCAGGAGCTGGGAGGGTGGTATAGGATGACTTTATTCAGTGAGGAGATTGGCTGGCCATGTCTCATGTTTGTAATAATTTAATAGGTTAGCTTGGGCTTTTCAGTTGATTCAGAGGGAACACACAAAGGCAGAAAACTTCTTGAGGCCCAGGCATAGAAATAATGTATAATTATTGTTATCATAGCCTCTTGGCTGAAGTGAGTTTGAAAGGCCAAAGGGGCAGGGAATCACAATTACATTCTAATTGCTGTTGGAAGGTGCTGCAAAGTCACGCTTCAAAGACCATATCGTAGCAAGGGATAAAGAACTGTGGGTATTTATACAATTTACATATGTAAACGTGTGTAACTTCAAAATAGAAACAGTATAATATAAATAGTACAGTGTAAATTTTTATATAACTATGAATTGTATAAATATCTGTATAATTTAAACTGTTATATAATTCACTGTACCACCAACAGTTTGTAAAAGTTGTGATTTTTTTTCCATGTCATTTCCAGAACTCGGTATTGACAGTCTTTTCAGTTTTAACCTTTTTGGGTGGCTAGTGGTATTTCATTGTGTTTTGTTAGTAAGATGGCTCATCTTCACCTTTTAAAGTTTTTTTAAGAAATGTGGTCTTGCTATGTTTTTAGACTGGCTCAGATGATCTTCCAACCTCAGCCTCCTGTGTGCTCAGCCTACAGGGATGCACCACCCAGTCTAGCTTACTGGTTGTTTTTCTTTTATTTTTAGTTTTTTGTTTGGCTTTGTGTGTGTGTGTGTGTGCGCACGCGCGTGCGTGTGTGTTTTGTTTTGTTTTAATTGGCTACTTAAATAGGTACTTGTGTGAAGGAGGAGAGGAGTGCCTCCAAAATCTAGGTTGACCTTCCTGTCATTTCTCCCAGATCCTGGTCTGTAAAACATACTTCATTATTAACTTTCCAATATCTTCAAGTAATTTTCTTAAGGTGCTAAAGATCAAATCCAAGACCACATACATTCTAGTCAAACATGCCACCATTTTACTACATCCCTAGCCCCTCTTCAAATAAATGTTTGAATTCTTTATTTCAGTTATATTTTTCCAGCTTTTTTAGTCATCATTGGTGGGAGAGTAGGTCTTACTCTCCTGTTCTTGGAAGAGTAATTCATTCCTATCTCTGTAGTCTGACTTTCTTGCATCTGACAGACCTGGGGACCCACATAAAGCTGTAAGAGTTAGTGCACGTTATGTAAAGGTCTTTGTAAGAAGTCGGTCGCCTCGCCACCATTTTCCCCTGAGGTTCTGTTTAGTTGACAAACAGCTTTGTCATATTTGACAGGTAACAGGTGCTGACATCTTTTGTAGTCTTGTTGCAGGGAATAAAGGGTCTAGGTCACCATGTTCATTAATTAAGTCCAAGAAATTTCATTTCTCCTGTGGCTAATCATTTTCATTTAGTATGAATCTATAGTTTGTGCCTCTAGTTTCCCTGCTTCCACCCTAGTCCTCTGCAGTATATTTTCACAAAACACTACAATTTTGAAGTTATAATTAAGTATAATTCACATTGTATTATTTCTTTTCTCTGTATATTTTAAGAGTTTCTCTGTATATTTTAAGAGCCTTGTAATTCAGAACTTATAAGCATTAGCATGACCTGTAGAGTTTATGTGATCCAAACTCATATGGCCCGATTGACTCTCTTACATTTTTTCTCCTGCTTACTCTTCTGTGATCATTGGAATTATTTTGCTTTTTTCCTGGACTACTACAAAAACCACTTCTGCATCACTTTTTGTTTCTTGTTCCATAGTGCTTCCATAAATATTGACATGGATTGCTTTTCTCTGTGCGTTAAGTCTCTACTCAAATATCCAATTAAAAGAGAATCCTTAACATTTTACAAATAAGTATAGCATCCTCTTATAACTCTTTATCTAAGTTCTGAGCAAAGTGCAAAGTATATAAAAATTGGTTAAAGGTTGTTACTCTGGATAAACTCACAATGAGATAAGGCAAAAATATTTGGTTGCAATCCAGTTGATTGGGAAATGTGTTAAACACATAAAGTAGGTGCCCCAAACACTATATGTTTATGAATGGTGGAAGCTCATTCAGAGTGCAGGGTAAGCACTCATATACTTAGGGTTGATGTTGCCTAGATCCGAGAAGGCTCCAGAGAGCAAAACACACTGGAATGATACCTTAAAAACAATGACTGAAAAGAGGAATGAGTAATGTGAATAAAAGGAAGAGTGTATGCATTGAATAAATTCTATATAATTGAAACTTAAATATATTGCCCCAGAATGTTTATCTCCCTTGTTAATAGAAAGCATCTCATTTACAATATGAGTATATTGTTCCAATAACATTGTATTTTAAGGAGTCAGTGGCAAAAAGCAAGAATATTTCTTTTAATTTTAAAAATCTTTGCACAGTGTAGATAACTGTACCATATAGTAGATCAGTTAGGAAACTATTTAATCCTTAAAGGAGAGAATTTGCCAAGTTATATTGGCCTGAATGTAATTTCATAAAACTGTGAACTTTATTTCCCAGTGACTGTATAGAAGCTTTAAGTGTCTAGTGAGTACATTCTATTCTTAAGGCATTTAAGAACAATGGAAGTGTAATAGTAATGGACTAGAGATGAAAATATCTAATGTAGTGCCTGATAGTGAGATGCTTCTGTAAGTCATAGTAATGACGTATGAAGATTGTGTCTAACTGCTGTGGGACAGCAAAGGTTGTTTTCTCCCTGTTCCCTTCCTTTTTTTTAATCCCTTGATCCCATTTTCTACCTAGCAAGTAAATGAATCCAGAAATAGAGATAAGGGGGAGACTGTAGTGAGTACTTAGATATGTACATTTTAGAATTGTTAGGACTTTTGCTGCTGGCCACAGTTTTGAAAACAAACTATTTTTTTAAATTATAAATTCTGAAATTTTTGTACACATTCTGTTAAAAATAATATTTGTTCTGGCATTATCAATGAGGAAAACCCATTGTATAATGATCAACAAATATTAACTTAGTTTTCTAGCATCAGATGCTTGCATCAAAACATGAGGAAGACAAGACTGTTGCTTTTTTTTACTAAAATGTGATAGATAAGGTTAGGGTGACAGGAAAACAGCTGAAGATGGATGAGCCTCTTAAGTACAAGGTAATGGGTATCTACTCTTTAGCAGGTGTTTTGATTATATCGAATAGATAGACTTTTTTAGAAGGAAAAATCATAGAACTGCTGTCTGAAAACAGAGTAACATTGAAAATAAACACATCTGTTAAGACCAGAAGCTTCTTTAGCTTATTAAGTCTCTGTAACTGTCTTTGTCCTTAGAACCTTGGCATGTAAAATTTTCAGAGAAAACCTAGCATATTAGTCAATGCAACATTTATTCTCATCACCATTGTACTGAAATTGGGAGGAGTGTGTGAGTCTTGTGTTCTGCTTCTCCCTTAGGGGAAACAGTCAGATTCAGTGTGGTTATTCTCGCTGTCAGCTGGAGAACTGGTACTCCTCTGCAATGAAAATATTAGCATGAGACTATCAAATATTCTTCCTTCAAAAGGTTTGGTTCTATCAGATTATATCCTTCTGTTCTTTTTCATGTTAATATAATTTTATTTTATAAAATAGTGAAAATGATAGATAGTAGAGCTTTGATAAAAAAACCTCTCATTTGTTAGATAATAAAATAGTGACATCCCCAGGAAGTCCACCAGTTGTCTCTGTGTGTCTGTGTTTATATTATACCAGTCTGAGATCTAAAAGTCTAGAAACTATTGATTTGATATGAAGATGACAGGCTTTGGATTCAGCAGACCTTTTAAAATTCTTCCTATACTATAGTTCTTACCTTTCTCATCTTTAAAAATGGGGTTATGAATATTCATTTCCTAGGATTGTTCTGAGGGATGTTTAAAATTCTTTAAAAATTTATTTTAAAATAAAAGAAGCAAAACATATTAACAAACAGACATCCATTTATAAAATAGCATAAGAACAATATAAGCAATACAGAAATACAGACAAAGTGGTAGGAAATTAACAATGGTTGTTGTATTACGTATTGATATCTTCAAAGTGGTTTCTCGGGAAAACAAATAGAGACACGCAAGACTGATCAAATAATTAATCATTAACCATTCCTTTCAGTAAAGCAGTAGAAGTCAGTTATTCTGAGGGTTAACTGAGATAATATATCTATAATGATGTAACACCAGGTATGTAGGAGCTGAATAAATTGAGTTTCCTTTCCTTTTTCTCTAAATGTTTGGTAGCAGAAAGTACCTCAGATAAGATTAGATATAAGTTGAATATAAATGCAAGAGAAAAACTGAAGAAAGAGGCCTTGCAATATGCAATGTAATGAATCCATTTGTGAAAGGACATGGAATATTTGGAATTTAATAATGTGCCTTGTATATATAGTAAGACTTCAGTTTCCAAACATAATTTGTTCCAGAAACATGCTTGTCATCCTAAGCACTTGGGTATCACAGCACATTTCCCCATAAGAAATAATGGAAACTCAAATGACTCATTACACAACCCAAAAATGTTCACATGAAAATTATTGCAATACTGTACCATAATATAATAAAGAAAATACAAAGTATACAGAAAAACAAATTAACCTGCACTTACCTTTGAAAACCTTCATGGCTGGTGTGAGAGATGAGAGAGGAGGGTTATTGTGTAGGATGACTTTCTCTATCACTAATGTCACTAATGGAATCACTGCTATCTATTGGCTCAATGGAGTCTTTTTCTTTTTGTGTCACTATAACAAAGAACCTATCCAATGATATTTGTTTTGCCTCCTTTTGAGAATTTCATGGAAATGTGACGGTGCATTGTCATTAAATAGATTCATTGTTCACAGTGCTACAGGCCTATTCAGGTAGTACTTTTCTACAAAATTTTGGAATTTCCCACATTTTACACATTTCTCTAATCTCATTTGGAGCAAGGAATTCCTCTGCCTTTTTCTTCTCCTCCTCTGCAGACAAGCTGTCCTCTATAACCTCTTGGTGTTGGGAGATGGTCACCCACAATGCCATGGAGGGGGAGGTGAACCATTGGCTCAGTTGTGATCATGTGACTTTCAATGTTACAAATTACTCATAATGCAAGACATTGTTCATTTATTAAGTTAAAAAATTTATTAGAAATGTTTGCTCATTTTGCAGAACATTCAGAACCAGTTATGGTGCTCACAATCTAAGGTTTTATGTGTATTGATTTTAGATCATTTGAAAATTTTAGATAAGTGAATTGATATGATATTTGACTCCTATAACAAAGAAAAATAAGTATAAAGGTTTAAAGATTTAAACTTTTATTTTTTTGGTAAAATAAATTAAACGGTGAATAAAATATTTTGGTAATTAACCTTGATTTTAAGTCATTTTTGCAAAGTATGAGAAGTCTATTTTCTGAGTCTCATATTTTTATAATATGTAAGAAATCGGATATGTGTCATTTGTTATTTTAATGCTTCTCACTAGTGTGGAATGTACTGTGTGTGTTGCTACTTTCATTTTGCAAATGAGAGAAAACTGAAGCCAAGATAGTTAATTCACTAGGACAGTGTTGTGATTAACAAGTGATAATCAGATCTAGATCTTACAATAACTAATATAGTTGTTTCTATTTATTTTTCCCATTATTTATGATCTAGACAATACATTAGGACATAGTGCTTTTTTTTTTCTTTTGTGTCTCGTATGAAACATTTTAACCTTTGTTCATACCGTAAATTTATAAAAGAAAGAATGATTTCACTAAGATCATATTAGTAACCTTTCTATTTGGAGTATATCTAATTGTTAAACTACTTTGCTTACAATTAAAATATAGTGAAAAGAATTGTTACCGTAGCAGTTAGATAAAATCATCCAAAGGAAGTCTTTCTTGGCATGAACAGTCAGGATAGATATAGGTACTTACTTCTATGTTTATGGGCAACAAAGTTTTTTTGATTTATATATTTAACAAAACTTTTTTTTTTTTTTTGTCTTTTGAGATGGGGTCTCACTATGCAGTTCAGGCTGGTCTTGAAGTCACTTTGTAGCCCAGGCTTGTCTTGAACTCACAATGATCCTCCTGCCTCAGCCTCCTGAGTGCTGGGATTACAGGCATGCGCTACTATGCCCAACTTAACGAAACTTTGTTCTAGCTACTTTTAACACCTAAAAATCTACATGTGAAGTTATTCAACTGAACAAAACATATGCAAATGAATTTTTATTTATAAATGTGGCTCTGTATATTATTATGTATGTGGAATGTGTGTGAGTGTAAAATTTTAATTGATCGTGGGCTATAACCTTTAGTAACTGTTGTTCTATACTTAGCTGTCAAGGCACCAGGATGGCTTGTGATGTATCCTAGTGGTTTCTGATAAATGTATTTTCTATAAGAAAGTATATGTGTTTGGGGTAGAGAGTGATTAAGACCTAGCCTAGCTGGGTATATTTTATACGTGCATCATTCCCTTAAATTGAATTAGGCAACACTAATTTTGCCTGAAGAATTTATGGATAACATAACTCTATAGTGACAGTATACACACTGTTATGTCAGACTTGTGAAATTAAGTGATTAAACTGCTGAACCCAGCCAGCCCCAGGAACTCACAGAGTTGTCTTATGTTGTATGGCTTGGGAGGGAACAGACAACTTGTTTTCTTTCAGGCCCAAGGGATCAATGTCCTTTGGTAGCAGTGAACACTAGATATGGAAAAGGAGGTCAACATATCTGGGCCTTTCCCCAGGACACCTTGTAACCTGTGTCCATGAGCAGCTGCAGGAGGGCCTGTGTTCCCTTGTAACAGTCTTATTTGATCTCACTTGCCAGTGAGAGGTTATCTACATACTGGAGTGGTGTGCAATTTAGTTTGTCCCCTGTGGAGGCAGACAGACCAGCACCTGGAACTGTCTGACCAGGGTGGGAGAGTTTTTGAAACCTTGAGGAAGTCTGGTCCATGTCAGTTGTATCTTTTGCCCAGAGTCAGGATCCTCCCATTTAAAGGGGAAGAGTGGTTGCCTCTGGGAGGCCAGCCTCAGGCAGAGGAATGCGTCTGATCCAGGGGTGTCTCCAGATGGTAGGAGGAAGGGAAGCTGGTGCAGGTGGGTAGAGAATGGGGATAGCAGGAGATTGGCCTGCTGGAGGATTGAGGAACAGACTAGCAGGAGATGGTGGTAGCAGTGGAGGTGGCGGGGCTGCCTGGTCAGGTGATGAAGGCTGGTTTGAGGATTAACAGCTGGTTTGAGGGTGGCAGAGTCTCAGGAAGGGCAGGAGCAGGCAATAGCGGTGCAGATGGTGGTTCTGGGGTGTAAGGTTGTTATGGTTTGTGTCTGTGTGTCCCCCCAAAGCCTCATGCAGATCATGGGGCAGGCTTTTAGAGTTTGATTGATTATGGGTGTGAGAGCTACACCCGCTCTCCCTGGGGTGGATAGTTTGCATATGTAAGGGAGAGGAAAAGGGTGCTTGAGGCCATTCTGCCCTGGTGTGTGCTTGTTGCTTTTGCTGTGTTCTGCCACCCTGAGCTGTAGCTGTCTGCCATGTGCCCCTCTGCCTTGTAATCTGCCAAGTATGGACTGACACCTCCACAAACTGTAAGCGAAATAAACCTTTCCTTTCTTAATTTTGGGCATCAGATATTTTGTCCCAGCAACGAGAGAAAAGTAACCAAGACAAGGTGGTCACAAGAGGTCTTCCTCTGGTGGGCTTGGTAGACGGGCTTCACCTGACACTGTCCCTTCCTTTTAAGGCAGAATTGAACCCAAAGTGGGAGGGTCTGGGCAGTGTCCAACCAAGAAGCAATGTAAGGAAACTGATCAGTATGTCTGAGCTTGCCTGTAACAACCTTCCAGACTGCTTGGACTGTGGGCACGTCTACTCCTTCTAGTGGCCAGCCAGTATTGACCATAGGCCACTCAATTTCACAGAGCATTTTAAGCTTGGACAGTTTCATCTTGATGCCATAATCTCCAGAGAAGCCTTTTTTAAAATTTAACAACATACAGTCTAAGACAGTGGGCTTGTATGTGCTTCCCATGGTATATGTGGTGCCCTCAAATGGTGCATGACAGACAGAGGCTGGGTGCTTCCCAATGGAGACCACCAGGATACCTGCCTGGCTGTGTCCCTCTTGGGAACTCAGGTGTGTCTTGGCTAAGGACTTGGTTAGCCTCTTATGACAGGAGTGGGGGTGGTCACTGTTACGCTGTGTGATGTGACCATGTTACCTCAGGTAAGGGCCCACTCAGACTCTGTGGTTCAGTGCTTCCTTGCTGTGAAGCCACAAAAACTAGTCATTGCAAGCCATGAATGGGTTATATTCACTCACACACAAACAGGCACTCAGAGTTTAAAACATTGTTTCCCTCTTCCCAGGAGAACTCTGACTAATGTCTTAGTTCCAAGGCTGAGGTGAACAAGCTCTCCTTCTGTCCAGTGGGACGGGCCTAACTATATTTGGCCTGGGCCCTGGGGCCTTACTTTGTCCTAAAGTCTTTGTGGGGCTTTGCGTACCTCTTCTGAGTCCAGTCAGAAGAAACAGGCATAGCCACTGGTCAGCCATTGGCCACTCTCCCTCAATGCAGGAGGAACCCCTGAAGTGGAGCAGTAGTGTGCCACCTTGTTCCCTGGAGAGGGCTTCCAGCAGCTGCTCCCAGCTCCAAGCTAGTGACTGAAAGGGCCAGCATGGTTGGTTTCCCAGTCAGGGAACCAAATGTTGTAGGAACTGTAGATCTCTGATGGTGCAAGAAACTGAACAAGCACTCAAAGAGGTATAGGAAACTAAGCTTTTTTATTAAGCTGGCTGACCTAGAGGAGCTATGCACTCCAAATTTTGGAGCCCAAGTAGTGGGGCAGGACAGGCTTTATACTCTGACTTTGGTTGGGTTGGGTTGAGGTCAGGCAAAGAGGAAGTTTACAAAAACAGTTTAGCGGTTGTTGTTATGCTTTGAGGTTGGGGGTTTTGAGTGCAAGGCAAAAGTTAATGGGAATATTTTGTGATTACCTACATTGTGGTTACAGGACAAGCACAGAATGTTTCCTGTTGCACCCCAAGGCAAGAGGCAGAAGTTGATAAAAACAGGGATCTGTGGGCTTAAAGTTTTTGATTTCCTTATTAGTAGTCATTTAGAAATGAGCACATATCTTTCCTTCAAGGAAGTTCTGTAAATACTTTCTAATAATGTGTGAAGCAGTAAAATAAGTGTGGCTTTGGACTTTAAAACTTATTGAGAGTTACTTTCATGACTATAGGGGAGGAAAGTTTATATTTTTATCAAGGAGATTGTGTTACACAGATCAAATATGATATTTTGCATATAGTCACTTAATGAATCATAAGATAACCCTGGCAAAGCCTGAATAGGGTCTTTCATCTGTGTCCTGGGATCTCTTTCAAATCCTTGGTGGCTACAAGGGTAGCCACCCCTTAAAGTGTAAAGACTTTGGAGTTGACACCCTGTTATGGTTGATACATTGTGCCAACTTGGGGAGTCTAGAGGTTTGGCTAAGGGACTCAGCAGTTCTGCCTCTTGGAGTGAAAAGGACAAGCCCTTACCCTTCTGGGATGTTGTTTATTGTGTTAATTTGAGAAGTTTAGAAGGTTAACTATGCAATTCAGAAGGGGTCTAGGGTGCTTACTTTGTATTCATCCTGAGCCTGTGCAAGAGGCAGGCATGCAGAGGGTGTGGGTGTAGAGGATGACCGCCACCTCTCCAGAGGGGGTAGACTGCATAAAAAAAGGAATTGAGGAAGGACTGGCTGCTGGTTCTTCAGAGGAGCTCTGGTCTTCGCCTTCAGCTTGGTTGTCTCCTGGCTTCTGGTGCAGACTGTTGGGCTTCTGTCTGGACTCCTCAGCTGTCTGGTGTTGGCTCTCCAGCCTTCATCGTAGATTCTTCAGCATTCCGTCGCAGACCCATCAGCCTTTTGATACAGACTTGCATGGACACTGCAGCGAGTTCCAGGCCTGGGGCTGGGCTCTTCAGTCTCCAGCGTGCAGACACCCTCTGCACGCTTCCTCATCCAACTCTGTAGCTGACCATTGTAAGCCAAACTTGTAATCCCTTGTACATTTGTTTATCTTGTATTATATCTGTTCCTCTAGTAAACCCTGACTGATACACACCCCTTAAAGACTTTGGAAGTGACAAAAATGCTTTGCCCTTGCAGAGTTATCTTGTTTATTCTGCATCAAGTGAATCATGGCCAAGATATGAAAAGACATGGATAAAACAGTATTGCCCTCATTCTATAGCTTAAAGCTTTTCCAGTTTTTTAACATGCAGTATCTGAAGAAAGTGTGTGCTCATTTGAAGTTGCTACAGTGATCTTGTGCTGTTGAAGGCCTAGGAAAGCCTCTGAGACAGTGATTAGAACTGGCTGTGCATGAAGAAAGAGAATTTAAGTCAGAAAAGCTTGAAAAAAATCTGGTTTCCTCTTTGAAATAGTGACTATGGTGAGGATACTTCATGCCATTAAATAACTGCTTTAGCCTGTCAGTCCCCTGGTTTTGGTTCTTGGCTCTAAGCACAGCTCTGATAAGGACTATATTTAACCATATTGTATTTTTGGTAATTGTGCTTTCATATGATGAAAATGTAGCCACTCTTTTTAGGGGAGTGGAGTACTTAGAGTTGAACACAAGTCCTTTACGCTGAGCTACATCTCCAGCTTTTTTTTTATTTTTAGACAGGATGTTATAATGTCAATAAGTTTTTCGGGCCAGGCTCAAATTTAAGAACTTCATGCCTTAGTCTTTGAGACTACTGAGATTATAGGTGTGTGCCGTCCATCTGGCCACTCTTATGCATCTTCTGTACTCATTGTATTAGTCTACCATGATTACCATAACAAAGTACCACTGAGTGGCTTAAACAATACATACTTGTTTCTTATCTTTCTGTAGCTTGAGAAGTTAGGAATTAAGCTGCTGGCAGAATTCATTTCTAGTGAATGCTGTCTTTCTAGCTTGTAGATGAACACCTTCTTGCTCTGTACTTAGAGTACATGCTTCTTGCCTTTCCTTTGTGTTCATATAGGGGTGGGGATAAGCTCTGGGTGTCTGTTCTTTTAATGACATTAATCCTATTAAATCATAGCCCTGCTCTTGTGATCTCATTTAAATCATTTCCAAGTACAGCTACATTGGGGTTTAAGGCTTCAGTGCATAAATTTGGGAGCATACAAGCATAAGCATTCAGTTCATCATATTTCATTACATATTTCATTACACTGAAATGGTCTCCCTTACCCTTTGTGATCAAATCCATTTTGGGAACATGCATTGATTCTTGTAGGTCAGCTGTGGTGGCAAACTCATGAAGAGCGTCATCCCAAGCTCTGGGCGCTTTTCTGCAGCCAGTGTGGTATATCTGGACAATGTACAGCTAGCGTACATAAATATACTTCCAGCATTAGGGACCTGAGTTTGTTTCTCTATAAAATGTCAGTAATAGTAGTTGCCCCAGAAAGTTGGTAATGATTATAATTGTTTATGGGAAATACATTGTAAACTATAAAGTAAGATTACAGTAAGATTAGTAAATAAGATTAATTGTTTTTTGTTTTATTATTACAGTATTTACGAAGCTTACAGACTTGAACTCAGGCCTTTTAATTCCAAGTTTAAAACTTTGTAAGTAACCAAACAGTTATATCCAGAACAATTGGCTTTCTGTGTGGGAAGCACTCTTGGGAAAGTTCTAGCAAGTTTTATTTGTATCATCTCATGCAGTGCTTTGATGTCCCAAAGAAAATATTTTACCTTGCTGTATGCCTAGTGCTTACAGAATAACATAAGAGAAGAAAAATACATCTTTCAGCCCAGTCATTGTATATATTACGTATTGATAAGTGCATAGAATGTTGAGGAATTGCACTTACAAGCCAGTGTTTTAGGCTCCCAGAGTAGTGGGATTACAGGTGTGCACCATGACTTCTTGCTGAAAAAATTTAGCTTAAATTAATATCTAAGGCTGGATGGAGGTAGGGGAGAAAAACTGGATTTTTAAAGGAATAGGCATCAAATTTACACTGCTTAGGGGTGAAAGGGGAGAAGAAATAGGCAGATGCAGAGTGAGAAAAATTATGTAAAGAAAAATTTTATCTTAATGCTACCTATATTTTGAAGGAATATTCATGCTGTTTCTTTGTCTATTCTAAATGTTCTATGAGGTACCTAGAATCATCAATTTCATGGAGGTAGAAAATAGAATAGTAGCTATTTGGGGTCCAAGGGGAATGAGGAATTATTGTTTGATGGGTACAGTGCATTGAGGAGGATGAAAAGACTCTGGAAATGGTTGTACAACAATATGAATGGCTTTGATACCACAGAACTGTATATTTAAAAGTTGCTAATTTGTAAGTTTTATATTATGTATAGCTTATCAAGGTGAAAAGAAAAAGGAAAGGAAAGAGGGAAAGAGAAGGGAAGAGGAAAGAAGGGAAAATGTTTTTAAAGTATTATTCTTTCTATGCCTTTATTTTAATAACAAATCTATTTTATTTTTCAGATGTACTATAATATTAGAATAAATTGAGGTCTCTAGAACTAGTTACGTAGTTGTGTGGTCTATGGGTATTCAATATGTGAGTTCTGAACAGTGATATTTATGTGTACAGGATATTCACGAAATGTCCTTATTGTTGACCAAGATTATACCTTATATCTCCCAGCTTCAGAAATGGGATGAAATAACACCAAGTAAATCAAAACTCAGCCAATAGTTTACAATTAATGTGAAAGAAAGCAGTAGAAGGATAGATTAAGCTTATGTCCATTCAGTATTGCTCCTAAATTTTTTGAGTCACAGATTTTAAAAAATATAAAGCACAGTTACTTTTAAAAATCCACACAGAGAAGGAAATAATCATGTGGAATAAGTCTGTTCAGTTGAAGTCAACAATTGCAGAGAACCATCATTTTGAAAAAGCATAGTTGTCCTGATATTGCTGCTCCATGGATAACACTTTGAGAACCACTGTTCTAGATCATGTTAGAATTGTTTGATCCATCAAAATGAGAAAGAAAAAGATGATTTTAAGAAGGTGGTCTTTAACGTTTATCTTTTTGCCCTTACTTACCTTACCCCAGTGGTAACGTGTTATGTAATTGGCTAGCATCTCAGTATTTCTTCATGTAAACTTTCTAATATATTCATTCATTCAGTAAATACTTAGTAAACATCTAACTTGTGACAGGTATATTTATTTAAAAATGGACATAAAGAGTAAGACAGACATATCTGTCTTAGGGGGTTTACTTTTTCTTGGCGACGTACATAGACAAAAACAGTCAAATAAATAAATTGGAAGATGTTGTATGAAAAATGCAACTAAAAAGGTTGGTGAGATCAGAGAGCAAACTATGATAGGTATAGTGATCTCTGAAGAGGTAACACTGATGTTGAGACCTCCAGAAAAAAGCAACTAGGTTTGTTTTGAGGAGGGAGGAATATTTTTTTAGCAGTGACAGTTGAAGGTACATAGACCCTGAGGCAAAAGAAAAATGACTATTTTTTAACAGCTGAGAGTATACCAGTCTACTAGTAAACCTGAAGATGGAAAGTAGGAAGGGAAGTGAGGGAAAAATAGGGAAGAAATTAAAAAGAATCCATAGGTTTCTAATTTGTAAATAAATGGTAGTATTGTGTAATGAAATGGGGAGTTGTATGTTCAGGGTTACTTAGAATACTTGGCTGTCATTTGAGAGAATTTAATGAACACTAAGCCTAAAGAAGAAATACCAAATTTACTCTAAAACATTAGGGAGAATCATTACTTACCAAAAACAAAACAGATTGAGCAGAGATGCATTAGAATAACTATAATATACATTATTACTACAAAGCAGTGTGTAATTCTCAAGGGTTGAGCTATTTTTAATAGTATGTGTGAGGAAACACTTTATGGTCTTTTAGCCAGAGGATTTTATATAAAAATGTTAATACAGGAATAGTTTAACATTTATGAACTTGGAGGCAGTGTGATATAATGGGCTTGGGACTTTGGGATCAGATACTTTGAATCCTGGCCTTATTAACTTTTTGACTGTAATTAAGTTACTTGACCTCTCTAGAACTTAACTTCCTGTTTTACAAAATGGGAATATTACAGCTTTCTGCCAAGAATTTAGACTGCAGTGAATGAAGGTAAATATACAGAATGCATAGGGAAAGTGTGGGCACGTATATGTTTTTCCTCAAAAATGAGCATTTTCTATTGCTGAGTATAGAAAGTGGTTTCTGAATTATTTCTTATTTTCTAGATCTTTGTACCCATAGATTTCTATATTGTCTCAACCTAAGTGATCCACAATATCCCAACTACAGAATGTTTTAATAAAGCATGGATTTTAATTTTTTATCTTAATCATAAACAAAAAGGTCAATTTGTTTTGAATATCCCAGGTTGCTGCAAGATAAAATTATGTGGGAAGCACAAGGGCAAGCATGGAGTTTAACAGGACCTAGATACACTTCTAGTAGAGATGCTGTAATTTTCTGTTTTACTGTTTGTATTTCCATGTAAGATATTGATTGAATAAAAAGATCTCTGTTTTACAAAGTAGTTTGAAAAACAGAAAGTATGCTCCGGCAGTCATTCCTTAGCTTTCTTTTGCCTTAGGAATCACCTTGCTTTCCCTTTGGTCTTTAGTCTGTGAGAATCGATGTAATTTGAGAGAGGATGGAGTGAGGAGGAGCTCCAGTCTGTTTTATTGCGCAGATCTCTGAGAGAATAAATGATAACAAAAGCACAAGGGTCCTATACAAAGAGCATTGTTGTTGGAAAAATTCCTTACCTTCTTAGCTCTAACATTGAACTCTACCTACACAGGGCTACGTTTTGAGTCATTATTGGAATTTTCCCAACTGTAAAACAACAAATACAGACATCTTGTCTCTGATGATGCTCCTCCCATGTGTCTGCATTGAAATCTTTTGATTAGAACCTTCCTATTTTCATTATCTTCCTCTCTGCTTCATAGACTGTGGCACATTAGTTTACTCTCTTTTCCTGTCCACAAGTTCTTTCTCCGCTAGTCTTGCCTGCACATATGAACGAGGTATCTGATCTTGGATGAAATTAAGCATTATTGAAGAAAATAACATACTGGCGTGATTACCTGGGTAGCCATGATTTCCTGTGCTCTGAAGTACCATTCTTCCAGTCACGCTGGTGACTTCTTTCTCCTCCATTTTCAATATCGGCCTCTTTGGCCTCTTATCATCAACCTTTAAACATGTTGAAATAAATCTAACATCTGGTGAAAGTAGTAATTCACCTCAGTCATACTCACCTCACTCATACTTTTGAGTAAATTGTGTTTATTTGTATGGTCTTTAGCCTATTCCAGTACAGTTCTGCTTTTGTAACCAAAATTGCTTTTGTAAATTTGTTTCATTTCTCTATTTTAACAGCTTATTCATTTCCTTATGATAGAATGTTGTATCGCTAATTGTATATTTATACCATTTTGCTCCTTTCTAGCCATCAATACTTTCACTTCATCAGATATATATATAGTTTTCTTTTGTCTGTCTGGGTTTCTTTAGATTCTGTTCCCTCTACCTAGAAAACACTCTCCTCCTTCTTCAGTTCCCTCCATTTACTGCTGTATTCAGTTATTAAATGTCACATCCTGAAGGAAGTTTTTCCTGGGCCTGATCATCTAGTCTTCCTACTTTATATCTCCTTTTCATAGTACTTGTTACTTTGTAGTAACTAAATTAATGCCTTCTTTTTTTACTTTATAATTTAATGTTAGCTTCTATAAAGTAAGGAATCTCACTGGTAATAGGACCTAATACAAGGAGCTCAAGAAATACTTGTTTAAAAAATGACTGAACAGCCAACAGCTTTATTCTTTCCTAGTTCAGTAGAGGGGTTTTGTCTTTAACCTTGTCAAAGTTTCTTTTCCTTGGCCATGTAATGAAATGTAAGAGGAGATAAAATGATTAACTCTCCACAAGGGTTATTATGCAACACAGTTAATAATAGCTGCACAACATATATAGTTTTCCTTTATTCTTCTCTGCTTTCTGTTTTAAAAATAACTGGACATGTGTAATGATTTCAGACATCTTATTAGGAATATTATTTTTATGGCATTTTGAATTGATCAGATAATATTTCTATTGAATGTATGGTGAACGTGTATAAAAGTTAAAATATAAACAAATGATTCAAGTTTCCAAAAATAACACAAAAACAGGAGTACATATGTCCAAAAGAGACCTCAGAAATTCTGTTTTCTACCAGAATATGTTAGACCCTTCTCAACTTCTAATGCTCTAGTGAATAAAATATTGCAAAGCCTTTATAATTAGGAACCAGTTAACAACTAAAAGTCCAGATAAAAATATAAAATAAATTAATAAATATATGAAAGAACAGATAGCAGTGATAGTGTATTTATGTTTCGGAATTATCACTTTTACAGAAAATAATAGTACTAATATATATGTTTAAGTATGATAGAATATTAATATATGTATGAAGATTGCTAATATGTTATAGGTCAGCAAATAGTGTGAGAATTTGAATTCTGAAAATATTTGAGTGTTTAAAACTGACATTTACATTAATGGCAGTAATTTATTGATGTGGAAAAAAAATCTCCAGAAATTTACCTGTCATATTTCCCTCAAAATAAGACCTAACCAGAAATAAGCCCTAGCATGATTTTTCAGTATGCATATAGTATAAGCCCTATCCTCCAAATAATCCCTACTTAAGGTCATCAGTTGGATGGACCTATTAAGTACATCCATTGTAGCATATGACAGACATATGAATTATAATTAATTAAATATAAATAAATATTATTGACATTAGTACTTAATCTAAATCATAATTATGTATGTGTAAATACCCAAGGGAGCACTTTTAGACAAGAGGTAAACACCTGTGTAGATAGATGAACTTGAGACTTATTGCTGAATGACCAATCATAGTACAGGCACAATGTATGAATATTATGCACACTTGATAATGAAAGGACATGACTGTGTCTAACATGAATCTTTATAAATTCAATATGTCACCTGTTATAACAGATTTATTTAATGCACTCACATGAAATAAAGAAACTTTTTCTGAATTTTGGTGCCTTCAATTTTTTTGTTGTTTTTCTGTGGGCCATCATTCTTAACTGTCCCAGCAAAAAATTACCACTCCTGTCTGCTAAGTATTCTCTTAACACTTGATATAAGGAAAACTTTGTGAATACCAGGGTGCAAGAGGTTGTGACTTGGGTGAAGAGTTCATGGGATATAAGCACTGACAGCTTTGCCGTGCACTATGGGCAGCGTATGTGAACAGAAGTGCTCATTTAAGGACTAGATGCTGGACTTGAGAAATTGGGGCCAATAGTTCTATAGGAAATGGAGTCATAAGAAATTCAAGCTGGAATTTGGGGTTTGAAGAGTTATGATATTCTAGAAGATGACATGACTACGTTTGCATGAGAATAGATTTTTGTATATGAATAACTATAGATTGTTATACATGAAAAAATGAGACATCACCTGAAAATAAGCTGTATTGCATCTTTTGGAGCAAAAATTCATTTAAGATCTGGATTAATTTTTAGGAAATTGTGGTATTTCTAGATGAGATGAAGAAGAGTGACAGAATATGAGCCACTAAAAAATAGTTTAAATGATCTTTTAATTACTTCTATTTACATTTAATGTAAATATATTTCTAGCATATTCTAATTCAAAACTCAACAAAAGTATGGAAGTGTAGTTTGTGTTTGGGTTAAGAAAACATTAAAATAATTAAATTCAGGTTTGACTTTATTTTAAATTTTTATTAGCACATATTTACAGTATATAATGATTACGTTCATTGTGAGGAGTTGGTACATGTACTTAATACATCGTAACTTCTTTTTTCAGCTCCTTTCCTTCATTTTCCATCCTCCCTCCATCGCTTGATTCCCTTCACATTAGAGAAACATGTATGTCCCTGTTTCCTACTGTCTTTTTTTTTTCTGAGACATGGTCTTGCTGTGTAGTGCAGGCTGGCCACAAACTCAGGATGATCCTCCTGTCTGAGCCTCCCAAGTGCTGGGAATGCTGGTTTACTTCCCCATACCCAGCTGTCTGTCTTTTATGTTGCTCTTTAATTTATTTATACATCAGTTTTTCTCATATAAGAGAAACCATGCAAAATGCAAAGCAAAAACTATTCTATGTGTCTGATTTATTTCACTTAGCATCACAGTCTCAAGATGTACCAGTTTTCCTTCAAACAATTCAAATTTATCCATCTTTATAACAGAAATACCTCTTTGTGTATAAATATCACATTTTCTTTATAAGTTCATCCGTTGATGGGCACATGGGCCACTTTGAAGATTTAGCTATTAAAAATTGTGCTGTCAGGGCTGGGGATTTAGCTCAGCGGCAAAGCACCTGCCTGGCAAGCGCAAGGTCGTGAGTTTGATTCCTGGTACTGGAAGAAAAGCAAAAACAAACAAATGAAAAAAAAAGAATTGTGCTGTCATAAACATGGGTATGCATGTATCTCTATAATATGATGTCTTTAACTCTTGGGAAGATACTTAGGGGAGTAGCTGGGTCAAATTGATCTCTATTTTCAGTTTTTTAGGAATCTCCATAGTAATTTCCTTCGTGTTTGTGCTAATTTACAATGCCACCAACCGTCCAGAAGGCTTCCTTTTTGTCTCTGCAGTACCACCAACACTAGTTATTGACTGCTTGACAGTAGCCATTATTTGTGGAGTAAGATGGAATCTCAGTGTGGTTTTAATTTGTATTTTTCTACTGACGGTTGATGCTAAACATTTTTTCATGCATTTATTGGGAGTTTATTGGCCACTTCTTCTGAGGTATGTCTATTCATTTCAGTTACCCATTTTTTGATTGGGTCTTTATTTGGAGGATGTAATTTGGGGGGTCCTTCATATATTCTAAGTATTAATCCTCTGAGCTGGTGAAATTTTTCACGTTTTGTACATGGTCTCTTCATTATGTTGGTTGTTTCATTTGCTGCACAGAGCTTTTTGATATAATCCCATTTGTTGATTCTTGGTGTTATTTCTTGTACAGTTGGGGTTCTGTTCAGAAAGTCCTTGTCTGTGCCTATGGCTTTAAGAGTCTTACTTTTTGATGGGCATGTGGGCAACTTCCAAGACTTAGCTATTAAGTTGTGCTATAATGAACATTGGTGTGCATGTATCACTGTAATATGATATCTTTAACTCTTTTGTGAAGATACCTAGAAGGGGAATAGCTGGAGTATTTTATCTTCCAGAAAATTGTATCTGTTTTAACATTTAGATATTTGATCCATTTTATTTTAATTTAGTACATTGTGAGTGATACAGGTTTAGACTTCATTTTCTATGTGTCTATAGCCAGTTTTCCCAACACCATTTGCTAAAGAGATAGGGTATCTTTCCTTCAGTATATATTTGTTTGTGCCCCTTTGTCAGAGATCACATAGCTGAATGTACCTGGGGTTGTTTCTTCACGCCCTATTTAGTGCTTTTGACCCACGTGTATGTTTTTGTGCCAGTACCACATTGTTAAGTTTTTTATTTGAAATCCAGGATTGTGATGCCTCCTGCTTTGCTCTTGTAGGCCAGGATTCCTTTTGCTATTCCTGGTCTCTTCTGGTCCCATATGAATTTTAGGATTGTTTTATCTAGGTCTGTAAGGATGCTGTTGGTATTTTGTTTGGTACTGTTTAAGATGTATATATCAGTTTTGAAAGTATAGCCATTTTGACAGTAGTAGTTCTGCCTATACAAGCACAAGGATGTGTTTCTTTTTTCTGATGTCCTCTTTTATCTCCTTTTGTAGAATACTGTAGTTTTTGTTACAGAGGTTTTTACTTCCTTTGTTAATGATTACATATTTAATTTTATTGAAACTGTTGTGAGTGATATTGTTTTCCTAGTTTGATTTTTGTGGTTTCATTGTTGCTGTACAGGAATGCTGTTAATTTTTGTGTGTTGAATTTGTATCCTACTACCTTGTTGAATTTGTTTAATTTGTTGAAGGAGTCTTTAGTAGAAGTTTTATGTCATCTGTGTAAAGGATCATGTCTTCTTTTTCTGACAAAGTATCATCTTCTTTTCCTGTGTGTATTCCTTGCTATTTCTTTTTCTTGCTTGATTTCTCTTGTTAAAATTTTAAGTAGAAATCCTTGTGTTCCTGAAAAGCTTTCAGCTTTTCTCTATTTAATATGATGTTGGTGATAGGTTCATCATAAATGCCTTTTATCAATTGAAATAAGGTCCCTCAGTACCTATTTTCTTCAGGGCTTTTCACATGAACAGATTTTGTTATTTGTCAAAGGCTTTCTCTTTGTCTGTTGAGATGATCTTAAGATTTTTTTTGTCCTTGTTTCTGTTTACATAATGTATTACATTTATTGATTTTTGTTTGTTGAACCATCCTTGCATCCCTAGGATGAAGCCTACTTGGTTCTGTATGATATTTTTATTGATTTGTTGCCTTTTGTTTTTTAGTGTCTTGTCAGTGATGTTTGCATCTATGTTCATTAAACAAATTGCTCTGTAGTTTTTCCTTTTTTGGTAGAGTCCATTGGAGTCAAGGTAATGCTAGCTTCCAGGAGAGAATTTGGCAGTACTTCTTTTCTTTAATTTCATTAATCTGGATTTCAGCAGTATCTGTTGTGATTTCATCTTTTTCATTTCCAATTTCTTTGATAGGGATCTTTTTCTACCTTTTTTGGGTAAGATTGGCTAAGGGTTTTTCTTTTTTTTTTCCTTTTGAAAACCCAGCTCGATTCATTGATTTTTTTTTTTTTGTTTGTTTGTTTGTTTTGTTTTGTTTTTGTATTATTTTTAGCCCCAGTTTCACTAATTTCTGCTCTGGTGAGACTGGGTGATTTTTCTTTTTGAACTTTAAACACTTCACTCCAAGATCTCCTGGCCCTTAATGTTTGTGTTGACTCCTGTGTAGTGACCTTCTTTGCTGCTTCTGATCAGTTTTGGCTTGAAGCATACTTTGTAAATCAAGTAGTGACTCCTCTGAATTTTTATGATCCTATTGCATGGAATATTTTCCATTTTTTGATATTTACTGTATGAATTTCTTTTTGGATTAAATGTATTTCTTGTATAAAGCATGCTTTTGGGTTTTGTTTTTGGATCCAATCTGCCATTCTTTGTCTTTTGATTAGAAAGTTTAGATGATTCATATCAAGTTATTATTGAAAGATATTGACTTCTTCCTGTTTTTGCAATTTTTTTTGTTTGTTCTTGATTGCTCTTTCCTCCTTTGTGCTTAACTGCTTACCTTACCTTAGTTATTTATTTCATTAGACTTTTTGGAATTTTTGGCCTTATTGTCTCTAAGATACCCTTGAGAATTTTTTGTAGTGGTGGTTTGGTGGTTATGAATTTGTTAAGGTACTGTTAGTCATGGAAAGACCTCATTTCTCCATAAATTATGAGAGAATTTTTCAGGATCTGTTAATCTGGGTTGGGTGATTTTTCTTTTTGAACTTTAAACACTTTACTTCAAGCTCTCCTGGCCCTTAAGGTGTGTGTTGAGAAGTCTGCTATAATTCTAATGGGTTTACCTTCATAGTGGTTTGTTGTTTTTGTCTGACAGCTTTTAAGATTCTGTCCTTGTTTAGACTTCTGAGATTGTGACTGTGATGTATCATGGGGAGGTTCTCTGATCTTGGCTGTTTGGGCCTTATATCTGTTATGGTTTGTGTTTGAATGTCTCCCCAAGAGCCTCATGCAGTCATAAGAGGGGCAGGCTTTTCAGATACAACTGAATCTAGAGTTTGTGATCGGCTCATTGTGTCAACTTAAGAAGTTTAGAAGTTTAACTAAATGACTCAGCAATTCTACATCCTAGGGTGTAGAGGACATGCCCTAGGGTGGCTGTTTACACCCTAGGTTGTAGAGGACCCCCCCCCAGGGTGGGTAGCCTGCATATAATATAAGGGAGGAAAAGAGGCTTGATCTGCTCCTTTTTGCTCTTGCTGCTTTTGTTGTATTTGGTCTGAACTGTTGCCCCTCAGCCATGCCATTCTGCCTTGGAGCCAGCCGATTATGGATTGAAACCTCCACAAACTGTGAGCTAAATAAACTTCTCCTCCTTTAACTTTGGGTGTCAGGTAGTTTGTCCCAGCAACAAGAGAAAAGTAATTAAAACACTGTGCCTTTCTTATCTGTATGTGAAATTCTTTCCCCATGTTTGGAAAATTTTTTGCTGTTTTCTGAAAACTAATTTTTATTTGAGACAGTTTCTCACTATGTAGCCCAGGCTGACCTCAAACTCACTACAGTGCTCTTGCCCCAGCCTCCAGAATGCTGGCATTACAGGCATGTGCTACTACACTTGACCTGAAAGCAAATTTTTATGCCATTCATGCAGCCTTCTGATTTTTCACTAATTTAAATTAATCTTAGATCAGTTTTCTTTGTGTCATAGAGCAGTGGTTGGATCTGTTTTTCATGTTTTCTTTTATTCTGTATGGTATCTCTGAGTATATGGTCTCCTGCATCAGCCCTATCTTTAGTTTTGATACAGTGTCCTAACATGGGTTACTTCTGCTGCCCACATTTTCAATAGAATTTTATTTTAATCTTCTGGATTTCTGTTTGGAACCTTGTCATGGACTCATAATTTTTTGTCAAACTGGCCATTCATGTTTTATATGATTATGTTTATGTCAGCCAACTTTTTCTTAGTGTTTTCTGTAAGCTCTGTAATTATTTTATTAACCACTTAACAATTTACCCTGAGGGTCATTTGGGCAAGTGCATTTGTTTACATACTTACTATCCCAGACATCACAGGGTTGGTGTCATTTCAGTCAATTGATTCTTATATTGAATAAATTTGATAACATTGTTCCTTTTATATTTCCTGTTATTTTATAAAAATTAATGAAAAAAATTCTTTGGTCATCTTGTATTTAAACAATGGGCCTGATAAGTAGTTAAGTTTGTTATCTCGGGAACAGTTTAAGGTAGTTTAAGGTACCTTGCAGTTTAAGGTAGCTGTGGGCTTTGCTTGTGCCTAGCACTGCTGGTCCAGTCCCTTGTTTCTCCTGGAGCTGCAACCCTCTTGGGGCCAACCTTGTGTTATTAGAGACAGATCACCCTCCCTTGGAGGCACGGTTAGTTTTCTAGAGTGCTTCATTCTATTTTCTGTGTTGTGCTGAGTTTTTCCATCTTTTCTATAGTTTCCAGTTTTTTTGTCAGCTTCTTCCCAATTCCCAGGGGTATAAATTTTTTTTCTTCCCAAATTGCTCTTTTGCCAAGTGTCTTGATTCTAGGTCGTATAGAAGTTGTATTTTGCTTCCAGTCTTTACTCTGTCATTTTAAATCTAAATTTCAGTTCTGTGGGTTTTTTTTTTTGTTTTTTTTTTTTTTTTTTTTTGGTTTTTCTCCGGTACCGGGAACCGAACTCACGACCTTGCGCTTGCCAGGCAGGCGCTTTTGCCACTGAGCTAAATCCCCAGCCCCTGTGGGTTTTTTTTAACGAAGCATTTTTATTAAAACATTGCTAGATTCCAAGTACTTGTAACTAAAACAGTGGTGTGTTGTAAGCAAAATTTTTCTCTTAAGGATTTTGTACATATCTTGAATTTTATTTGTTTAGGGTCATATATGGATAGAATTCTAAGAGAGTAATAATGGACTTTACCCTGAAGTTATAGAAGCAGTTTGGTAATATAGGAACCAGGTGATACTTTTTTTCTTTGAAGTATGTAGATGCATGGTCCGCACAGCAGTTTGAGGTGGGCCTAATACATTACTCTGTTAGTTACTGTTAAAGCTAGCCTGTGGTAGTTTTCAGTAGCTACATTGGAAAGTCACTTAGATGATCATCTGTACCTCCTGTCCAGAAGTGATAACACGTGGTGATGTGGGGTAGCTTCTCCGTGACCTCTCCTGATCTCCCTTATAGAGTTTTTGCTTTGATTTGGATTGTTTCTCGTGTTTATTTTTGGCTTACTAAGCCCATTTGAGTTAAAGTATGTTCAGGATCAATTTGGGGGCTATGGCTTTTATTTTTAAAATTATTACTGCTTAATTAGATTTCAAAGGTTTGATTCCAAGTACTTAGTCTTTGCCTGTGTTCTACAATTAATTTTTATGATATTAGTCATATTTCTTTTAATGAAGGTGATGCTATCAGTCATATAATACCTTTGTGAAAATATTAGTCATGTTATTACTTTCATCATGTTTTAAAAGTGTAAGAAATTATATTTATTAAGACTTATAATATATTAGGGTTTATTCTATGTGCTTTAGGGTCTACCTCCCAGTGTGAAATCTAAAGTAAGACAGATAATTCTGCTTGTAACTCTTGTGACTCTTACAATTTTGGGCACATGATCTACCATAACCAGTTGGATATCTCTGCGTAAGACTGCACATGTGGTAAAAGTGATGCAAAGGAGTGTGAGTCAGTTGTCTCATACTAGTGGATGTACTGGCAATGATAGTGGTAACTGTTATGGCGTGTATCTAGAAGTTCACCCCAAAGCCTCATGCAGTTGTAGGTGAGGCTTTTTGGAAGTAGCTGGATTTAGAGTGTATAATACTGGGATCAAGGATATGATGCTGGGATTGGTTGGTTCATGGTGTGATACTAGGATTAAGGGTCCCCCCCCCCC
>NW_004955408.1:35950947-35964950 GCF_000276665.1 Chinchilla lanigera
TTGTTTTAATTTGCATTTCTTGAATGACTAATGACGTTGAACATTTTTTCATGTATTTATTCACCATTAATATCTCTTCATTAGAGAAATGTGTATTCATCTCAGATGCCCATTTTTGGATTGGGTCTTTGAATTTGGAAGGCCTGATTTTTTTTAATTCTTTATATGTTGTGGATAGAAGTCCTTTGTCTGAGGAGCAGTTGGCTAAAATTTTTTCCCAATGCATGGGTTTTCTTTTTTCTTTATTGGTGATTTCTTTAGATATGCAAAAACTTTTCAGTAAGATGAGATCCCAGTTGTTGTTTCTTTGAAGTATTTCCCGTGTAGTTTGGTTTTTATTCATGAACTCTCTGCCTACCCCAATGTCGTCAAGATTTTTACCTACTTTCTCTTCCATTAAATTTAGTGTTTCTGTTTTAATATGTAGATCTTTGATCCATTTTGACTTTAATTTAGTGCATGGTGAAAGACATGGGTCTAGTTTTAGTCTTCAGCATCTGGAAAGCCAGTTCTTCTGCACCATTTATTAAAGAGGCTGTCTTCCTTCCATTGAACATGTTTGGCCCCTTTCTCGAAGATAAGGTGACTGAGTGTGTTTGTAGTTGTATCTGTATCCTCTAATCTGTTCCATTGATCTTCAGGTCTGGTTTTGTGCCAGTACCATGCTGATTTTATTGCAGTAGCTTTGTAATATAATTTCAAGTCCTCCTGCCTTTCCTTTGTTTCCCAAGATTGCTTTTGCTATTCCAGGCCTCTTCTGGTTCCAGATGAATTTTAGGAGTGTTTTCTCTAGATCTGTGAGGTATACTCATGGTATTTTAATTGGGATTGCATTGAATCTGTATAACAATTTTGGGAGTATGGCCATTTTCACAATGTTGATTCTTCCTACCTATGAGCAAGGAATAACTTTCCATTTTCTGATATCCTCTTCAATCTCTTTTTTCAGAGTACTATAATTTTCATTGTATAGATCTTTTACTGCTTTGTTAGATTGATTCCTAAGTATTTCATCTTTTTAGATGCTATTGTGAAAGGTGTGGTTTCCCTCATTTCTCTCTCAGTTTGTTACTTGTGTACAGGAATGCTGTTGACTTTTGAGTCTTAACTTTGTATCCAGCTATGCTACTGAATTTGGTTATTAAATCCATGAGCCTTTTGGTGGAGTTTTGGGGGTCTTCTATGTAGAGTATCATGTCATCTGCAAATAATGACAATTTCACTTCTTCCTTTCCTATCCTTATTCCTTTTATTTCTCTCTCATCTAATTGCGGTAGCCAGTATTTCCAGAACTATGTTGAATAGGAGTGGTTTCAATGGACATCCTTGTCTTTTTCCTGATTTTAAAGTGAAAGCTTTCAATATTTGACCATTTAGTATGATGTTAGCTGTTGGTTTATCATAGATGGCTTTGATCAGCTTGAGGTAAAGGCCATCTATTCCTACTTTCTGTAGGGTTTTCAGCATGAATGTGTGTTGGACTTTATTTTGAAGGCTTTTTCTGCATCAGTGGAGATGATCATGTGATTTTTGTCGTTGGCTTTATTGACATGGTGTATTACACTGATTGATTTGTGTATATTGAACCATCCCTGCATTCCTGGTATGAATCCCACTTGGTCATGGTGTAAAATCTTCTTGATGACTTGTTGTATTCTGTTTGCTAGTATTTTATTGGGAATTTTTGATCTATATTCATTAGGAAGATTGGTCTATAGTTCTCTTTCTTGGTTGGCTCTTTCTCTGGTTTTAGTATCAGAATAATACTTGCCTCCAGGAATGTGTTGGGGAGAATTCCTTCCCTTTCAACTTCATTAAAGAGTTTGAGAAGAATTGGTGTTAAATCTTCCCTAAATTGCTTGTAGAATTCAGCTGTGTATCCATCAGGACCTGGGCTTTTCTTCATTGGCAAGTTTTTAATTACATTCTCAATTTCACTGGCTGATAGTGAATTATTCAAGATTTTTATATCTTCTTCATTCAGCTTTGGTAATTCATATTTATCTAGAAATCTGTCCATTTCCTCTGTGTTTTCCATCCTATTACAGTAAAGATTTTCAAAGTAGGTATTGATGATCTCCTGAATTTCTTTAGGAGCTGTAGTGATTTCACCCCTTTTGTTCCTTATTGCATTTATTTCAGTTTTTTCTTTCATTTTTTTGATAAGGTTGGCTAGGGGTTTATCTATTTTATTTACTCTTTCAAAGAACCAACTCTTCAATTCATTAATTCTTTTTATATCATTTGTGTTGACACCTGCTGTTTCATTAATACCTATTAATCTGACATTGTTTCTCTTTGCTTCGTCTTGCCGTTGTTGAATTGTTATTTCCTCATTCCTTGTTGTTTTTAAGAGATCCCTCCTTTTACATTCATTAATGGCAATGCTGTCTTCAGGGTCTAAAAGTCTATCTTCAGCTTCGTTCAGCCCAGTTCCGGCCCACACACTATGGGTGTGGCAGGTAGCCACTCTAATTTTGATTTTCTAACCTTTTTTAATTGTAGTTTATCCAGATGTTATCAGCTTCTTTACTTTTGTTTGCTGAGTCCTTTTCTGCTTAAGTTTACCAGAAGTTACTTATACTCTTTGTGATCAGGATCTCTTGAGTGGTAAGTACAATTACTCTTGTGAAAATTGACCTTAATCCCTAACTCTTTGGAAATATATACTATTTTTGAAACCACAGCTGTCCAAACCCTGAATTTTAATTAACACTGTAAAAGAACTTATGGTTTATGTCATGGTATCAGAAAAACACAATAATGAGAATGCAAAGTGTATTAGTCTCAAGATATTATTCATATTTCAGCAAAATAAAAAATGAACGAACTAGAGATACTTTGTATGTCAGTTTAGGTTATATGTTTTTGCAGTTGGCAACTAAGAGTCCTAAATCTATGAAATATAAATGCTAAATCATCTTGGATTTGGATCATAACATATTACTACCACATTTTTAGGACTACTTTGTATTCATATTTTAGTTATATATATAACTTTTGTGACTGACATTTTAATAATAAAAATCAACTAATATTTGCAGGTGAAATGCTAATTTAGAAAGATAAAAATGAAAACTCAAATCTTTTATTTTAAAGAGAAAAGAACAAAAACAACAAAAACAAATACATAAACAAAACAACATAAAAACAATAAAAATGGTACAGAAGTTTAAAACAAGGTGATAGGAAATTAACAATGGTGGTTGTGTTACATAGTTATCTTCAAAGTGGTTACTCAGGTAACCAGATCTGGGCATGTAAGACTGATCAAACAATTAAACATTAACTGTTCCTTTTAATAAATCAATAGAAATTAGTAGAACAATTATCTTAGCTATGTTGTGTATGTATGTATGTATGTATGTATATGCAGATTTTTCCCTTCCTCTTTCTTTTCTCTTTTCCCTCATCCCAGTTGTTCTTTACTTTTGAGCATTTCTTTCCTTTTCACAGTGTCTACTGTACCTTTCAGATTTTATTTACTCTTTCAGGTTCTTACACTAGGGAGGCAGTATGATCTTTACACATGTGAGTCTGATTTATTTCACTTATGAATATGGTCTCTATTTGCATCCATTTACCTATAACAAGCCTCGAGTTTATCTTTCTTTATAGCTGAGTAATACTCCATTGTATGAAAATACACCTTTTTTATCCATTCCTCAGTTGATGGGCATTTGGGTTGTTTCCAACATTTAGCTATTACAAATTGTGCTGCTACAAATGTGGGTGCACGTATATCACTGTGGTATGGTGTTTTCAGTTCTTCTGGAAAAATATCCAGAAGGGGAATAGCTGGGTTGAATGGGACATCTAATCCTAGTTTACTGAGGAATCTCCAGACTGATTTCCACAATGGTTGCACCAGTCTGCAGTTCCAGCAACAGTGGAGAGATTTAGTGTTTCTGTCAAACCTTAAGTTTTATCCAATTTGAAATAGTTGCATTTTCACTTCTAAGTCTATAGAAAATAAGTGAGCAAACAAAAATTTGAAAGTAATACTTAAGTCATGTAAAATAAGTATTTTAAGCAATCAAATTAAATATAAGCTTTTTGTTGGATATATATTTGATGTGTAATAAGTACTTTTCTAACTGTATACTCTGTTGTTGCCTTATGCCTTTCGATAGTTTTGATATTGAAACATTGTGTTTTCTATCAAACATCCTGAGTGAATATAAGAACTTATGGATGAGAATTGTGCTGATTTCAAATTTTTGTGTGTGAATAGTTAAGGAAAAAAGATTTATCTTACTAATTTTAACTGCCCCAAACTTATTGCATATTTTGGTAGTTATCAATTTGAAGTTAAAATCAGATCTTTTCATTTCCCTTTCTTGCTTGTACCACATATATAGTGTTGCAGCAAAACACATCCTGGTGACCACAAGAGATTTCTAAGAGTAAATTCTTAGAAACTTTCATTAGGATTTTTTTGAATGTTAGCATCAGATGCCCAAAACAAATTAACTTAATCAAATTATGAAATTTATTATCTATGACGACACAGAATCTTTAGCCTGCTTTTGCAGAATCCAAGGGTTCAAATATCATTGTTTTATTTCTGCATTCTTTGGTACTTTTCTTCTGTGTTGACTTTATTCTGTCGCAAGATCTCTTCATAAACTGCATATGTGCAGATACATATCATCCTCATCCCAGATTTCAAGTAAATATAAGTGAATGTAGTTTCTCTCACTGGCAATTAAAATCTCCAGGGAAAGAAAAACTACAAAAATCCAACAGTTATTGATCCTGTTTGGTTCCCTTTATTCCCAACATTTGGGAAGGAGGGCCACATGATCATGACTCTTTCAGAAACACTTGAATGGAGTAGAGATACTTGCAAAAAAGAAAAAATGGCAGTTTAGATGTTCTCGTAAGGAAGACTAACTCCCATTATAAGCTGTTATGCTTACTTTTGTTTCATTTATGTCTTAACTGAATTCAGTTATCTCTTTTTAAAAAGATGAAAATACTATTTCTGTCAGGGTTAAGTCATTTCTATGCAGTATAAATTAGCTCAGACTGGTTTCTCTTAATATGTACCTGTGAACATTTTTTGTGAAGGATTGGGAATTTTGGTTATCATGGGGACAGTAAGTATTTTGAGGTTTAACACTGTAGCAGAGTGGTAAAAAGCATGAACTGAAAGTTATACGGACCTGGGTGTGAGTCTTGGACTTTACCACTTACTATTTTTATGACTTTGAATTAAGCAAGTCACTTAACTTTTTAAATCCTGATTTTTTAACCTATGAATTGAAAATAATACTTACCTTACATAATGATTAAGAAAATTAAATGAAATATGTAAAACATTTATCTCAAACCTAGTACATAATGGATGTTTAGTAGGTGATAACTGATATCATTACTCCTGCTACTAATAATAGTAATCATAAATTCAGTCCTTTTTCTCCTGTTGTTCCCAAGTGGCCCCTAGTTACATAGAATTAAAAGTTCAAAATGTTTCTGTGGTTTAGCAACATCAGTGCTTACATCAAATTTTATAAACCAGTGTAGAAGTATTATTTCTGTTCATACCATCGATTCTATGGGGAAATGGGTTTCAAAGTTTTTTCAACTTGAAGAAAATACATTTTGTAACACAATTCATTGTTCAGTGAAATATGCCTGTGCAGTATTTTTTATTATGCCAGAGTTGCTCACTTTGTGAGGGGCAGGCAGTCAAGCAATGAAGGGTCAGAATCTGCTTAATAAAATGGTAGAATTAAAGTATACTCTAGCAGAATAAAGTGTCCTTGCAGGGAGGCTGCTGAGTGCTATAGAAAGTATCATGATCCTGTGATTTTCATTAGGGGGCAGCTTCACTTGGACCAATTCAACTACAAATAACATTTCAAGCCTTTCATTGTATTTTTTACTTAATTGTTTTAAGATTTTACTTTAAAAGTGTTACCACATCTTGTGGTATTTTTGAGTGCTGGGCTGATTGACTTAATATTAGGAAATGTTGTTATGGTAAGCAGGGAAGGAATTCTGAACTTGAGTCTCTTCATTGTCATGAAAACTGAAGTCCATGAAAGGCTTATAGATATGCCAGATTAAATGTCCACAGTCACAGTAAGGGTGGCCCAGTGAATCTTGGGTCCATGGTTATGTTAATAATGCACAGGATAGATTAATACTGTGGAGACTGTTAATATGTTTGATGAATTTAGAGTAATTTTATTAATACATATTTGAAAAATTATTTACCACTTTCAACTGTTTTATTATGTATAAGTATATGGATGAAATAATCTTAGATACACAATAATCATATATTATTAAAAAATTCAATAACCAGATCTGTTAGCATTGCTGTGTCTGCTTTGGTGTAAGTGATTCTTACATTAATGAATCATGGTTATAAAAGTGATATTGTATTGGCTTATTTTTAAGAAAAAATTTATTTATTGCTACAGATAGTGCATGTTTGTATTCAAACTTTCCTCATGCTCTTCTTCACAGAAATGCTAAATACATATTCATGAATGGCTTGTTACAATTGAATGTTTGGAGAAATAGCTAATATACTATATTCTAAATGATAAATCTTTATTTTCACCTATAAATGTAATATAATGCTAATTTTCAAATTTATTGAGAAGACACTGAACAGAACATAACAAATAATGGATATTAATGAGACAAGTGATTTACTAAATAAAGCTTAGAATCTTTGACATATTTGTATTCTTACTTTAATATGTTTACATAAAAATAATGACGATAATTATTTTCCTTTTAATAGATTATCAGTACTATAATTTATATTAAGAGAATATAATCAAGGGGCTGGGGATTTAGCTCAGCAGCACAGCACCTGCCTGGCAAGCACGAGGTCGTGAGTTCGATTCCTGGTACTGGAAAACAAAACAAAACAAAACAAAAAAAGAATATAATCAAGAAAGCAATGGTTTTTCTGTGAAAGAAATATCTTTCAAGTATTTTCTGCAGTAAATACTTTTGACATTTCTTAACGTGGGGTTGTCTTTCACGTTTTGCATAGTCTAGTTCACAGTCATTCATGTAATTTTCAGTTTTAGAAGAGTTCATTTCATCTGTACCCATCCACTTGATGGTATTGGGCTTTGAAGTTATAATACCTAAAGCAACATTTTTTGCTTTCCAAAATATCTATTTCATATAAGCAGTACATGAAATTACAGTAATGTTAAAGTATTTTGTACCAATAACAACTATGAGTTGACAGAAATTTTATTTTTCATACAAATGGAAAATTTGTGGAAGAACTCTGCTACTTTCTCCACCCTTTTCAAAGTTCAGTAAAGTGCAAATTATTGTAACGTTCCCCATATAAAGAGCCACTTGCCCTTTGAGTAGAATCCAGTTCAGTTACAGAGCACAAGGAAGATGACTTACTTAGGTTGTATGATGAGTAGTTTGAAGAGACAGAATTGAAACGCTAAGCCCAGATTCTTAAGTTAGTTCAGCCCAGATCCATGGATGTTTGCCTTAAGGTTATTATGTACATGGAAGACTTGACAACCAGAGATGTGAAGAGTACTGCTTCTCTCCTCACCCTCATCTCTTTCTTACACACACACAGTCATTCTGATACACACACACACACACACACACACACACACACCACACACCGTGGTTCATGAACTTAATTCATTCTACGATTGTGGAAAAGATGGCCATTTTTGTGTTTATATGGGAAAGATAGCTGCAGTCATGTTTGTCACCAGATGCCAAAAAAAAAAAAAAAAAAAAAATTATACACACTTCAGGAAAAGAAATATAAAATGATGTTTTATTCATTAGATGGTGTTACCCTAATATGAGGGACCCTAGAGGATGTAGTGTATTGCAGAAAACTCACTGCATTGCAGGCCCTTAGAGATGAAGTTGTAAATACATATGAAGCAACTTCAATGATCCAGGTTACCCAAGTAGCAGTTTGCCGTGCTAATAAATGTCTGGAAACTAATGGCCACAATTTTGAGCACCTGTTGCAACTGTAGAGGCCACAGAGGTATCTTGGGTTAATCTCATGATGTCTCAATAAGTTTAGCATCACTGGGCATGGTGGCATATACCTTTCATCCCAGCACTAAGGTGGCTGATGCAGGATGATCACTGTGAGTTTGAGACCAGCTTGGGCTACACAGTGAGTTCAAAGCCAGCCTGGACTACACAGTGAGATCCTGCCTCACTGAAGAAACAAAAACAAAAAGAAAAAACCAATAAATTTAGTGTTAAAATATTTATACAAGTTTTTCTTTTTCAAAGTATGCATACATTTTTTTGGTGGACTCTGTGTCTGTGGTTAAACCTTAATGTGCCAGCATAATTTGTTCCAGAAACATTCCTGTAATCCAAAGCACTTACATATCAAAGCAAAATTTCCCATAGAGAATAATGGAAACTCAGATGATTCATTCCACAACCCCAAAATATTCATGTAAACTGATTGTAATACTATAACAAAGAAAATAAAAAATATATGGAAAAATAAATTAATCTGCACTTACCTTTGAAAACCTTCATAGCTGGTGTGAGGGAGACAAGAGAGAGGAGGGTTATTATATTGGACAACTTTCACTATCACTAGTGGGATCACTGCTTTTTGTTCAGTAGAATCTTTTTCTTTTTGTGCAGGTAACAAGCAGCCTATCCAAAGACACTTGCTTTTGCCTTCCTTGAGAGATTTCATGGAACTGTGACATTGTATTGTTGTTAAACCAATTCATCTCTTGCACTGCTACAGACTTCTTTGGGTGGTGCTTTTCTACAGGATTTTGCAGTTTCCCACATTTTACACATTTCCCTAATCTCATTTGAAGTGAGGAATTCCTCTGCCTTTTCTCCTCCTCCTCTGCAGGAGAGATCTGAATAAACTCTTGCTGTTACGAGATGGTTACCCAGAACCTCTCAGCAAGAGAGAAGAACTATTACCTCAATAATGATCATGGGACATTCAGCATCACGTACAGTTGATATTGCAATATAGCACTCATTTAACAAGTTAAATTTACTCATCTTGTGGAACACTCACAGAACAAGTTAATTATTATCCAGGGTTTTACTTTGTATGTATGTGTGTATATATGTATACATATACATACATATGTATTACATGTATATCATATAATGATGTCTCTACATATATACATATCTCACACTTAATTTTAATTCCCTTTCTTTTAAACTTAAGGTTGCATTTTCATAGCAAGTTATCCCCAGCAGTATGCAATGAATACCTTTTTTTTTATTGGTTTATTGAAAGGAACAGTTTTTTTTTGATGCATATTAAACACTATTTTTTAAAATTTATTTTAAAAATAAAAGAAGGAAAACATTAACAGACATCCACTTACAAAATAGCATAAGAGCAATACAAGCAATACTGAATTACAGACAAAGTGGTAGTAAATTAACAATGGCTGTTGTATTACATATTGATATCTTCAAAGTGGTTTCTCAGGAAAACAAATAGAGACATACAAGATTGATCAGATAATTAATCATTAACTGATCCTTTCAGTAAAGCAATAGAAGTCAGTAGTACAACTCTGTTAGGTATGTTGTATATACATATATACATAATTTCCCTTTCTTTCTTTTCTCTTTTCCCTCATCCCAGTTGCTCTTTACTTTTGAGCATTTTCCTTTTATCTCACAATGTCTGTCATACCTCCTAATTTTTATTCTGTCGCTAGTGACACAATACATTGCTTGCACATGGAGGTTTGGTTTATTTCACTTATGAGTATGGTCTCTAGTTGTGACCATTTACCTGTAAAAGCCTCAAGTTTATCTTTCTTTATAGCTGAGTAATATTCCATTATATAAAAGTACCACAATTTTTTTATCCATTCCTCAGTGGATGGACATTTGGGTTGCTTCCACAATTTAGCAATTACAAATTGTGCTGCTGTAAACATGGGTGCACATATATCACTGTGATATGTTTTCAGATCTTCTGGGAAAATACCCAGAAGGGGAATAGCTGGGTTGAATGGGACCTCTAGGCCTAGTTTTCTGAGGAATCTCCAAACTAATTTCCACAGTGGCTTCACCAGTCTGCATTCCCACCAGCAGTGGAGAAGAGTTCCTATTTCTCTACAGCCTTGCCAGCATTTGTTTTTGGTTGATTTCCTAATGATAGCCATTCTTACTGAGGTGAGATGAAATCTCAGTGTTGTTTTAATATGCATTTCTCGAATGATTAATGATGTTGGTGGAGCTTTTGCAGTCTTCTATGTAGAGTATCATGTCATCTGCAAATAATGATAATTTAACTTTTTCCTTTCCTGTCTTTATTCCTTTTATTTTTTTCTCTTATCTAATTGCCCTGCCTAATGTTTCCAGAACTATATTGAATAGGAGTGGTGATAATGGATATCTTTGTCTTGTTCCTGATTTTACAGTTTGAAATCTTTCAGTTTTTGACCATTTAATATAATGGTGTGTTGGTTACTTTTCTCTCATTGCTGAGACAAAATACCCAATGCCCAAAATTAAGGAAGGAAAGGTTTATTTAGCTTACAGTTTGTGGAGGTTACAGTCCATACTTGGCTGGCTCTGAGGCAGAAGATAACAAAACAACAAGAGCAAAGCGGGGAATGGCAGCTGAACAGCAAAGCAACCAGAGCAAATGGCAGGAATCGCAGCAGGCAGTCTCTTTTCTTCCCTTACACTGTAAATAGGCTACCCGCACCTAAGGGGAAAGTAGCTCACACATAATCTCCATGCCTTCTTTCTAAGGGTCAGGATGTATACAAAGTAAGCACCTTGGCTTCCTGCTGAGTAATTTAGCCAAACCTCTAGACTGGCCAAGTTGACACAATGTATCAACCATAACAGATGGCTTTTATCAGGTTGAGGTGCAGACCATCTATTCCAATTTTCTATAGGGTTTTTATCATGAATTGGTGTTGGAATTTGTCAAATGATTTTTTTGCATCTATTGAGATGATTGTGTGATTTTTATTTGTTTCCGTTAATGTGGTGTATTAACAGAACGGTGTATTACATTTATTGATTTGCATATGTTGAACCATGCCTGCATTCCTAGGATGAATCCTCCTTGTTCATGATGTGTAAGCTTCTGGATGATTTGCTCCATTCTGTTTGTAAGTACCTTACTAAGGATTTTTGCATCTATGTTCTTTAGGGAGATTGGCCTATATTTTTCTTTTTTGGTTGCATTCTTCTTGGGTTTTAGAATCAGAGTAATACTTGCTTCCAGGAATGTCTTTGGAAGTACTGCTTCCCTTTCAGTTTCTTTTAAGTGTCTCAGCATTAGTGGCATTAGTTCTTCTGTAAATGTCTTGTAAAATTTACCAGTGAATTTGTCAGGGCCTGGGCTTTTCTCTGTTGGTAGATTTTTCATTACATTTTCAATTTCATTTACTGATACCAGGTTATTTAGGATTTTTATATCTTTTTGATTTAGCTTTGGAGATTTGTCTAGGAATGTGCCCATTTCTTCTGTGTTTTCCATCTTACTAGAATATCGATTCTCATAGTAGGCATTGATGATTTCCTCGATTTCTGTGGAATCTGTTGTGATTTCCCCCCTTTTCATTCCTAATTGCTTGAATTTGTGTTTTTTCTTTCCTCTTTTTGATGAGTTTGGTTAATGGTTTATCAGTTTTGTTCATTCTTTCAAAGAACTAATTTTTGATTCATTGATTCTTTGTATTTTCTTAGTGTCTATTGCATTAATTTCTGTTTTGTATATAATTTTTTCCCTTTCTTCCCAAGCTTTGGGTTTGACTTGTTCTTCCTTTTCTAGAAGTTTTTTGAGGTTCAACATTAAGTTGTTTATTTGAGGTCGTTCTGTTTTCCTGATGTGTGAGTTCATCACTATGAATTTCCCTTGTAGGACTGCTTTCATTGTGTCCCATAAATTGTTTGTTTTATGGGCATTATTGTTTAATTGTATATAATGTGTAATTTTATCTTTTAATTTCCTCTGTGACCCATTGGTTGTTCAGAAGGTTGTTGGTGTTTAATTGCCATATGTTAATGTAGTTTTTGTGATATCCTTTGTCATTGATTTCTAGTTTCATTGTGCTATTGTCAGATAGTATGCATGGGCTCATTTTAATTCCTATACATTTACTTAAACATGTTTTATGGGCTAATATGTGGTCTATTTTGGAGAACATCCCATGTGCAGCTGAGAAGAAGTTATATTCTGATGTTTTGCCATGGAGCACCCTGTAGACATCTGCCAACTCCATTTGCTCACAGGCTTGGTTTAATTCTATTTCTTTGTTGAGTTTTTGTCTAGTTGATCCATCTGTTTATGAGAGTGTGGTATTAAAGTCCCCCATTACAACTGTGTCAGTGTTTATTTGGTTTTTCATGTCTGTTAATATTGTCTTGTGTAATTGGGTGAATTTGTGTTTAGTGCATACATATTTATTACTGTTATCTCTTCTTATGAGTTTTCTCTTAACAAGTATGTAGTGACCATCTTTGTCTCTTTTGATCAATTTTGGCTTAAAGTTTGCATTGCCTGCGAATAGAATAGCTACTCCTGCTTTTTTCTGGGTTCCTATATCATGGAGAATTGTTTACTATACTTTGACTTTTGGTCTATGAATTTCTTTTTGGGTTAAATGTGTTTCTTGAATGCAGCATATTGTTAGATCTTGCTTCTTAATGCATTCTACCAGTCTGTTTTGATTGGTGAGGTAGGACCACTTACATTGATGGTTATAACTGATACGTATTGGCTTGTCTTTTTCATGTTGTTTTCCTGTTGTTTGTTCCCTTTCTCCTCTGTTTAATTGCTTGCACTGACAGTTTCTTTCTACTGGTGTTAATGTGTTAGTGGGTTTTGTTATCTCTTTCTAATATGTCTTTCACAGCATTCTGTAGAGTTGGTTTGGTGGTCATAAGTTTCTTCAGTTGTTCTTTTTCATGGAAGTATCTTATTTCTCCATTGAATTTGAAAGATAGTTTTAAATTGTACATCAGTCTGGGTTGAAGACTGTTTTCCTTTAGGGTTTGAAATACCACTCTCCAAGTTCTCCTTGATTTGAGGGTTTGTGTTGAGAAGTCTGCTGTGATTCTGATATGTTTCTTTTCTCTAACTGCTTTTAATATTTTGTTATTTTGTTGAATTTCTGCTTGTGTTTGCATGGAGGAATTTATGGATGCCAATTATATCTTATGGAATATTGGACCATTTGTATTAATCAGCTTCCCTGCTCCTGAGACACAAAACTTAACACAATCTAAAAGAAGAGAGATTTAATTTGGCTTATGGTTTCAGGGGATTTAGTCCATGGTGAGCTGGCTGCAAAGTAGAAATATCCTGATAGAAGTATGTGGGGGAGGAAATATTCCTTGTTCATGGTGACTGAGAAGCAGAGCAGGTAAACAGTGAGAATAAGGTGCAGGGGACCAGATATAGTGTGCAGGGTCATCCCTTTGTTACCACTTAGGCAGAACCAGAAGTGTGCTTCATTAATTCACTAATCCAGTTAGTGCAAACTTAACCACTATTCTACCTCTTGTCAGCTTGACATGCAAAGAAGCATATCTCCTTAAATCACACTTAATCTCCAAATAAACATAAGGTCATAATTTTTTCTGACACGATGCAATTATTTTGTATATATCTGAGATCATAATACTTTCCCTAAAGCCTCAACAGTTCCAGCAGGTTTCAGATGTCCAACTCAAAGTCTCTTCTGAGAGTCAAGGCAAACTAAGCTTTGAAACTGAAAAGAGTTTCATACTCTAAAGAGAAAAGAAAAATAATAGAATCCTAATGTGCAGTGGCACAAGTTAAGCATTCCCAATCTAAGAGTGAGGAGTAAGGGGATAAAAGAGAATAGAATTAAAAAAAAAAAAAAAAAAAAAAAAAACCCGAGCCCAGCTTGGGCAACCTAGTGACTTAGTGAGACCAGTTCTAGCATCTGGGACACATAATGATGAGATATGAGTTCCAAAGGGTTTGTGTGGCTCTGCCCCTATGTTTTTATTAGTTGCAGCCCACT
>NW_004955408.1:35965050-35975617 GCF_000276665.1 Chinchilla lanigera
AGGCAAACTAAGCTTTGAAACTGAAAAGAGTTTCATACTCTAAAGAGAAAAGAAAAATAATAGAATCCTAATGTGCAGTGGCACAAGTTAAGCATCCCCAATCTAAGAGTAAGAAGTAAGGGGAAAAAAAAAAAAAAAAAAAAAAAAAAAAAGGAAAGACCGAAACCCCACAAGGCAAATATTAAATCTTACAGCACCAGTTCTAGCATCTGGGACACATAATGATGAGATATGAGTTCCAAAGGGTTTGTGTGGCTCTGCCCCTATGTTTTTATTAGTTGCAGCCCACTTGGCCCCTCTCTTAGACTGCCTTCATTTGCAGCCTGCAACTTTTTTTTACCAGACTTACCAAGTTTCTGTCATCTCTGACTCCTGGGTTCTCCACTGAACCTTTGGCTTCATTCTGCTAATTTCTGAGATGCCCTTAGGCATCTTTCTTCTTGTACCTGTACAAAGTATTTGACTTTTTAAATGCTGCTAATCTGTTCAGTAATTACACCTCCTTCAGGCTTAACCAGCGGTAGCAAACCTATGGCATGCATGCTGCAGCAGGCATGCAGAACCCTGTCTGTCAGAACACAAGCCAAGGTGCCCCAGCAGTGCCCCAGCAACTGAGCATTGGATAACAGCACACATAGGAGCAGTGCTGACACATTGAAATGAATATGTGTGTTTTTTATAAGTGGTTTTTTTTTCGATAAGTGTGTTTTGGGTTGCAGTGTGGACATACAGTCTCTAAAAGGTTCACCATGAGTAGGCTTAACTCTATACCCAGTTCCATTTATGCCAAAATTTTAAAGTTTTTCAAAATATTATGCTGTTTTTTGTCCCCATACTCAATATAAATCTGGCAAAAAGAAGCTAGTAGTCTACTAGTTGCTAGCCAGCCCATGCCACATTCAGAACATTAGGCTGTCTTAAAATTTCTTCCACCAGATCAGTTTGCCCATTGACCTTAATCTGAATCTTCTCCAACGTCTCAGGGCCTGGGCAAAGTGTCAGATTTTTTTTTTTTTTTTCCCCAGTGTATCACAGTGTCCTCTAGTCTAGTTACCAATGGAGCCTTTGTTCCCAACTGATGCCTCCTAAATCTTGCCTGTCTGCATTTTAATGAGCATTCTGGTCTTCAGAGCTCTGACTAGAGTCACCCAGCAGACTGCTTACAGCATTCTAAGGCTTCTCTAGCTCACATCTCCAAATCTTTTCCAACTCCTATTGCAAACCACTTCCAAAGGCTTCTAAACGACATAGTAGGTATCATAACAGCAAAGACTCCACTTTTGTACTAGTTTTCATATTTGTCAGCTTTCCCATTGCTGAGACATAGCACTTCACATCCCCAACCTAAAGGAAAAGAAGTTTAATTTAACTCACAGTTTCAGGAAATTTATTCTATGGTCAGCTGGCTCCAGGAGAGAAACACTGTGGTAGAAGAGCATCGTGGAATGAAGATGCTTCATTCACAGCTTGGAAGCAGAGCAGGGGAATAGTACCAGATACATAGGAGCCAGGAACAGTGTACAGTATCGAAGGGCATACCTCTTTGGCCCATTCAGACACACCCAAAAAGGTGCTTACTAATCTCCTTAGTGACTCCCAAACCAAGCAAATCGATACAATTAAGATTAATCACCACACTGATTTGTAGAAACTCTCAGTCATTATTACTTCAAATATTTTTCTGTTCCTTTCTTTCCTTTTTATCCATTTGAAATTTCCATTACATATATTAAAATTTTTATAGTTGTCCTATAGTTCTTAGACATTTTCTTCTGTATGTTCAGTCTTCTTTCTCTTTGCTTTTCATTTTCGCATTTGCTGTTGAAATAGTTTCAAGCTCAGAGATTCTGTCCTTAGGCTTGTCTATCAATAATCCCAACAAAGTTAGAATTGTTTTCTGTTATGGTGTATTTTTGTCTCTAGCATTTCTTTTCCATTCTTTCTTAGAATTTCTGTCTCTGCTTATGGTTCGTATTTGTTCTTGCACACTATCTATTCTACCCATTAGAACTCTTAACGTATTATTCATGGTTAGTTAAATTCACAGTGTCATAATTCTAACGTCCCTGCCATATCTGAGCCTAATTCTGATGCTTTTTCTGTCTTCTGCAAACTTTTTTTTTCTTTTTAGTAGACCTTGTAATTTCTTCTTGAAAGCTGGACACACTTGACTGGATAAAAGGAACTGTTATAAATAGGCCTTGAGAAATTATGTAGTAAGGTCTACAGAAGGGGAACAGTTCTGTTGTCCTATGATAGGTGTCAGTTTTTTAGCAATTGCTTCTCAGCCTCTTGTCTGAACTCACAAGTATTTGGATTTTTTTGTTTTATTTGGGATTTTTTGAATACTCCCTTCCTCCTATTTAGTTGGAGGGATGATTAAAGTGGGCAGGAATTTGCTATGTCCTTTCTCCCCTCCTGCAGTATTAGCTTGGACTAAAGTTCATTGTTTCCTTTTTTGCAAGTCATATAGCCCTGATAAAACTCCAGTTGGTTAGAAGGTATTTAGTTTCTTCTGTGGGTAGACTTTGTTAAAAAGAGTAGAATGATGTGGCATATTTCCATATAATTTCTTTCCCCTTACCCTTTTCAGAAATGTGAGTGGAACTTTTTCTGTTATTTATTGTAAGAACTAGGTCAAGCTTCTAAAGGTCAAACTTAATAAAAGTGAGGAGCTTCCATATGGCTGGATTTCCTTGGAGTTTTCAAATCTTACTATATTGTACTGTCTACACTGAGACTGTACCAGTTAGTCAATTCTTGTTCAAGTTTTCCTATACTAGCACTGCTTCTCATGGAGGTTTCTTGTCAAAATTTTTATCTTCTGATAATTTATGGTTCTCATGTTTATCTCTCTGATTTGGGGGGCAGTGTTTTTTTTTTTTCCCCTGTGACCTCACTTCTTTATGCATCCAAAAAGAGTTGTTGAATGTTTAGTTTATTGGCTGTTGTTATGAGAGAATGGTGACCTCCAAACTTTTTGTATCAGAGCAGAAGCCAGAAGCTCTTGAAAATTACTTTAATATGAAAAACTGACAGTGACTACAATGCAGCACTGAATGAAAAGGAAAAAAAAATTGTGATTAGGTAAAAAGTCTGTGCAGCAAAGGCTGAGAAGATTTTGATTTGCCTGAAAGTTCCCTGTTTATAAGTGGTAGAGGTGGGATTAGAACCTAAGTAATTTTGAATACCTAATCAAATTTTCTTTCTATTACACTTAATTTGACTTTTCTGAAAAAAAGTTTCATATATAGAAATGTTTCAAGGCTTAAGTTACTGTTTTCATTCCTGTTGTTGCTCTTGTTTTTTAGTACCTACAGCCTTCTCATTCAGCCCATTTTTTAAATTTAATTTTGAGAGTGTCTCCTGAAGCCACAACACTCCCCTGTCTGGACTTGAATTTGCAGTCTTCCTGCTTCACCATCCCATTGTGCAAACCATTACTGCCATACGCAAGCAAGCCTGGCTAAGTTACTGGTTTTGACCTTATATTTATTTGTTTTCTCTGCCCCCTTCTTTTCTGTACCTTCAGTAATAATTTTCCTTGTAGGTCTAGTTCCTGATAGTTCTGGTTATTTGTAGAAATACCTGCCATTTTTGAGGAAGAAATATCTAATAGCACAATATTTTATTATATATTACACATAGGAGAGGAACTGGAGAACAAATCTGCATTCCTTTATATTCATTTGAGTATACAGAACATGCTAAAATCAATAGTGATATGCAAACAAATCATGTAATAAAACTACTTATATGCTTTATAAGAATTCAGCACAATAATTAAGTTGCAAAGTTTGGCATCATTAAGCTCTATTTTAATGTTAATATTTGTTCTGCTATCGGATGTCTTCATATACACTTTTTATTTATTGTGGAAGTTATGATATAGTATATTAAAAAAGACATTCAACTAGAGCTCATTTTTCTGATGAGCTCCCAGGTTCCCATAGCAATTTTACACAACACATGCTGTTTTACTGGAAGAGTAACTACAGAGTATAGTCTGATCGTTCTCTACCTCCCATGGTAAACCTTCTGTTTGTTTTGTGAATTCAGTAGTTAAAAGTGCATGATAAAACTTGCCATCTCCATTCGATGTTGCTAAATCAGACAATAATAAAATAGCTGCCAAGCTCCAGCAGCTCTTCTTTTTATTCCATTAAACATAGATTTCCTAGATGGTCATGACATCTGGTTTGTCCAAACCCTTCTTACTATAAAGCACTAAAACCTAAGCATAAAATTTAAATGCCAAATGAAAGGCAGGTAGGGGCCTCTTTAAAAGTGCAAATATTCTTCAAAGAAATGAAAACAAGCAGAATTTTTCATGAATATTTATTTGTATTTTTCTGACCATTGTATGATTTTTCTAGCAATATAAAATAATTTCCTCTATTCCCTCCCCATTTCATTGTTGAAACAGGAAAATACATCTAATCTTAATTAGCTCTACTATATTGAGAGTAGCATCTGGTGTTACTAAATTTTTGCCTGCATCTAAAAACAGTGCAGTAATTTTTCTTTACCTGGAAGAAGAGGTTGCAGCCTTTTGTTGCTTTAGATAACTTTTCTAGTCTTGCATTATAGGATTTCTTAAAAATTGTGACTGCCTGTACGTACACATGTATAGGCATGTCGTGTATTTGTATATCTGAATAGTCCTTTCTAGTTTTCTATTGCACAACTTGGAAAAATACAAAATAAAAAAGAGGTCAAATGGTTTCTTTTTAAGAAACTACTCTGTTAAGATAGTTTAACTTTTACATAATAGAAACTATGAAAGCTTCTGTATTTTGCAGTTTAGACATCTTTTAACATATATTTCATTTTGATTTTGTTTTCTTGATACTTTCAAACTTTTATATTGCTGCCTATTATTTTTAGTGTTTCTTATTTTCCTAAAACTTTAAATTTCACCTTCACTGATTATGCCCCTTCTTTGCTAATTTGCATATATTATTTATGCAGTTAGACACAAAGTTGAAAAAACTCCATCATATTAAATTTTGAAAATTGTTTTCTAAAATTATAACTCATTGATGAATTTATCTTTTCGTCAACAACCAGGATATCCACCTCTAAGGGCTTCATATGTAATTTATGATGGGATGTGATAGCTTATTGTACAAAATTCATTGAGAAGTTTTCACAAGTTTATTATAAATCTTTGGTCAACTGAACTGTTTAAATGTCTTAATCCACTGTTTCTCTAGCCTTAGAGTTATAGCAGCAGTTTTCCACTTTCCTCCTGAGTAGATTAACCCTTAAACACAGTTATCATTGATTTGGTTTTTTTCAGCACCAGAAAAATATAGTAGGTTTGCTCACGTATTCAAAGGAGGAAGAATGCTGGTGGGGTCTTCTGAAAATAGAGTTGGTGAAATAAAGTTATGATTCACATTTACTCTATGAGAGATGTGCTGCAGTAAGCAAGCCTCATGAGCTTTTGATTCTTGTGTATGTATGTTCTTTTTTATTAGTACATGTTTGAGGTCTATAATATTTACCTTCCTTGTGGGGAATTGGTACCTGTACATAATGCACCTTAATTCCTTTTTTTCATCTATTAGCCTGCCACTCTTTCCTCCTCTGTCCATCTCTTGATACCTTTTCTTATTTGTTTTCTTTCTCTTTTTCCTTCTCTTTTGTGCATGTTTGCAATACACAGTGCTTACATTTTTTTGTGTGGAATTAATATATATACATAATGCATTTTCATTTCTTTTTTGTCTCCTTCCATCTCTTGACCCCCCCCTTTGAGAAAGATCTATCTTCCTATTTCCTATTGTCTTTTATTTTGATCGTTATTTATACTATGGGTTTCTCCTATAAGAGAAACCGTGTGATACTCAATTTCATATTCTGATTTATTTCACTTTACAAGGTTTTGAATCAGATCTATTCTAGCCAATGTAGAGTATTCTGTCAGCTTTTCTTTTGGAAGCAGAAACATAGCATGCTGTTGAGCTGGTAAGCATGAAGCAATCACTATTCTTCTCTTTCCCTGTCCTTTAGAAGTATAAATAGAAATGTTGTATCCAACTAACTGCAGAGATACAAGCTAGCTTTTTCTTCTTTTTCTATTTGAATAGGCCTTTTTTTAAGAACTAAGATTAGTGAACTTCAGACAAACCTTAAAGTATACTTCAAGTGTTTTTGTTCTTTTTAACTGATCTACTTGAATTAGAAAAATTTTATTAATCATTATAATTATCACCTTATTACATATGTTATATGCAAGCAAGGGTATTTGGGTTTTTTAAAATTCCCATAGTCTTTAATTAGCATGTAAGCATTTAATTTTTAGGTATTATAAATGTCCTCTAGCTGTATTATGAATTACATTGTATTTTGTTACTAATAGTTTATAGGTCTGTATATCCAAGTTATGCAACACTAAAGTGAGTAATCTCCTGTATTAGAGAAGTAGGGTTAGGGGTCTCAACTTTTCATATTCTGTTGGTGCTTCAAGAAGTTAAATAAAGATAATACAACACTAGAGAGTAGGAATTCTCAGTAATTCATCAGTTTTTCTCAATATCACTGTATCAGAGACAGGAAAATTTCTTTCTTTCTACGATACAGTGCCCATCATTAACATCTCTTTGCGTTCTTCCTTTTGGGCATTATTTAATAAGTACTTCCCATGAACTGGTCGTTGAGCTAATCTCTAGAGCTAAGAAAGTTAATACTTCCTGCTATTATGGAATTATAGTGTCCTGTTCTTGATTGTATTATTTACATGAGAATTTGGGTAAGTAACATCATCACTTGTTTCAGTTTCCTCCTTGCTAAATTGAACATATGAGACAGTACATGTCTCTACATAAGAGATAATGTATGGATTCAAAGAAATAATACATGTGAAACATTTGGCACTGATGGTTGGAAAAAGAACATACAGGCCACTGTGTGTAGCCATATTACAAAGTGATTTGATTAACTTTATTCAGTTATAGCCTTTTTGCTGCACTTTTAGATCTCTTCCCCACTTCTTATGGCATCTTAGCACCTATGTACTATTTGTTTATTATTGTAAATCTTTAGAAGAATGAAGATCATAATAATTACCTTGGTCTGTGTGATATCTTGCACACTAGACATTTAATAATTGACATATGTAAGAACATTCAGTGGGCGTGAGCATATTTACACCTCTGTGTAAAGAGAAGTAGCAGTGTCCACAAATTTGTTTTTATTTTTTTTTCCCACTAGATTCTCTGTGGTTGAGAAGAAGCAGAGCTGCTATTATTGTTTCCTATTATCTTATCCATTAGACTTACAAGCATAGCAGCTTCTGTTGAACTCTGCTAGGGTTAGCTCTTTTATTCTTATGCTTTTGTAGTTTTAACTCTGTATTTGTAGGATACAGGTGCCGTATCTCGATTATGATTGTAGCTCATTTGTTAGCTCAAACTTTGGGGAAGTCTTTTATCATGTATGGTAATTTTCTAAATTTTTCCCTTTTTTCTCCTTTTTTATTTCTTTACTAGTTGCCTTTTTTCTTGCTCTTGGTGAATTCACCTTTGATTTCTTTCCTGTAACCACTGACTTTTTTCCAAGTCTTAGCCTAAAGCTTTTCAAAACTATGCAATAAGATTGTAATTATCAGCTGCTCCTGATTAAATCAGCTTTTTCCTTTTACTTATTAGTTTGCATATTACGTGCTATATTTTGAGTCATTTGGGAAATTTTAATTTTCATCTGGTTTTCCTCTAACCTTTATGAAAAGAAGAAATTAAGTGTAACACTTTTTGGGGGCTGGGGATTTAGCTCAGCGGCAAAAGCGCCTGCCTGGCAAGCGCAAGGTCGTGAGTTCGGTTCCTAGTACCAGAGAAAAACCAAAAAAAAAAAAAAAAAGTGTAACACTTTTTGTACAGTAACATCCTCAGGCTTTGTGAACTTGGCACTTAGTATTTTCATCATTTTACAAGAGAAAATGTTATCTGACCGATAACTACATAAACTGCCAACTTGGTGCACTAAATCTGTGAATTAAGACTGATTTCACATTAGTGTTTTTTGGCCAATCAAAAGCTACAGCGTACTGCACATAATTTTTCATTCTAAAGAAGTGTCTTGCAAGTTTTACTATTCTTACTTACAAAAAAAAAAAAATAGAAGTTAAAAAGACTTATTTGTCTACTCACTGACTGGTATGTTGGTAATACTGAACTGAAATCCTGCCTCATAGTTAAAATTGAAACACTAAGAAAAAAAGCTAACATTAAGAAATCTAGTGGTAGTTTACAATAATACCACAGATTGAACTATTACCTTTAGTCATAGTATGGTTGCTAAAACATTTTAAATTAATTTCTTCATATCATCTGTTAAAGAAAATGTTGCTATATACTGAATGTTTTTGGCACACATCTTTTTCATGGTCTTCTTTACTGTTAGCTACTTATTCACAGAAATGGTCACATATCAATTAAAAATAACTTTAATTACTTATTTTGTCAAAGTTAAGCATTTGAATCTATTAAAATTGTATGTGGTGACACATGCCTATAGTCCAAGCACTCAAGAGCCTGAGGCAGGAGGATCGTTGCAAGTTTGAGACCAGCCTGGGCTACAAACTGAACTTCAGGCCAACTTGATCTGCATAGCGAGACCCTCTCTCAAAACGACAAAAAAAAAAAAAAAATGTATATTTACATGTGTACTTTCCTCTAGGAAGATTAATGATGATTATATTTAAAAAGTTAATGACTTCAGGGATGACAAGAGAAGATTTGAAACACAATCAACTATTATTACAGAGGATATAATCAATATTTTGAAAATTGCCTATAAGTTAGCTTACACTTGTTATAATAGATCATACCACAAAGATTATTAGATATTTTTATTTATCTAATGAACATTCATGAAATTTGTCATGATCACAGTACCTATACCCTTCATCGAATCCACCAACACATCCTGTTATCTCTATCTTCATGATCTGTGCTAAATGCAGCTACTTCTTACTATTTTTATCACCACCCCTTTACCTCAAAACTAGACTTTACTTTAACAGAGATGATTTCTTTGTGTAGCTTATCTAAATGGGAACCTGAACCTACACATTTTCAACCTACACATTTTCTACCCTTATTTTATTTTTTAATACCACTTTCTGTGTTTCAATATTATATCTATTTTTAACACATTCACAAGAGGGCCATAATTCATACGCCTCGCTGTTGGGTGACTCTGAAACACCAGTAATACATGCATGACTGTCTCATCAGGTGGCATAGGACAGTCCCATCCAGTGGCACAAGTCATTTGATGAGACAGTCATGCATGTACCACCAGTAGTTCAGGCTGGTGAGAACATATTAATCTATGTTTTGTTTGCCTCCTCGTTGGATTGTAAGCTTCAGGAGGATGAGGATTTTGCCTTTCTTGTTTGTCTGATGGTCTCCAAATGCAGAACAATGCCTGCCATACCCTAGGTATACAATACAATGAATTTAGACAGAAATGAGTGCTATAGAGAGACAGGGTTGTGGTGCTGGTTAGTTTTTCACCAGTTTTGAGTCAAGCATAGTATCTTAACATAATATCTTAACATTTGTTTAATATGTTTTTAAAATTGGGAAATGAATGAATAAATGAATGACAATGGGAAAGTTAGGCTTTAGTAGTCTGCTTTGGAAAACTGTTTGTCAGTATATACTAAAATGGACCGTGCAACACCCCATAGACCAGGAATATTACTTCTAGATGTATGTATGCCTAACAGAAGTGGAAATGCACGTTCACAAAAAGACATAGCCAGTAGTGTCCATAGCAGTATTACTCATAAGATCCTAAACATAGAATATGCCCAAATTCTCATCAGCAATAAAATTAGGTAAATACTGTAGTATTGTCACACAATGAAGTCCTATACATTGAAAGAATATAAAATGTAGAACAATACATTAAATTGTTACATTTAACAATATAGTTGAACACACACACACATATATAATATGGTTTTATATATATTATATATAAGTTTAAATGAAAGACTAGGGCTAAAGAACACATAGTGTATGGTTTTATTTATATAGAGTTCAAATGTCTGTTGCTGATATCACATATGTAAATGACTGCTGTCTGATACAGTGATGCCTTGGTTGTCAAACTCAGTTCTTTCCAGATTTGTGTTTGAACACCAAAAAGTTCGAGAACTGAATATATTTTCCCATAAGAAATAATGGAAAACCAAATAGTTGGTTCTGAGGCACCAGAATTATACTTATAAATTCATTTTTCCAGGACTTTCATAAATTTCACAATGGTTTCTTTATCACAGTTCTTACAGTTTTTCTCTTGGCTTTATTGCTAGTATCACTAACTTTCTTTAGAGCCATGGTTATATTTTATGCAAATAAAGCACACACCAAAAAAGCACAGTGATGAAATTAGCGTACTGACACAAGTACTGAATGTTGTCTGGGCAAGAGTGGCACTTAAACTGTAGCATCACCCCTTTGTTTCTGAGGTGAGACACAACATGTGACTCACTCTCAGCCCATACAGGTTTTTTCAAGTTTGATTGTTGGTTGGACTATTTTTTTTTTTT
>NW_004955408.1:35975717-35980173 GCF_000276665.1 Chinchilla lanigera
TTTTTTTGGTTTTTCTCCGGTACCGGGAACCGAACTCACGACCTTGCGCTTGCCAGGCAGGCGCTTTTGCCGCTGAGCTAAATCCCCAGCCGCATGGTTGGACTATTTAGCAAGGTTACAAATACTGAACAGATTTTTTTTTTTTTGAACTTTGCTGTTCTAGTAGTGGAAAAGTTCAACCCTTCGACAACCAAGGTATCACAGTATATGAATAATTGCTATTGCTATCTAATATGTGGAGAATTTTAATACATGGATTCTAAAAAAGCAAAACAAATTTGTTTAATGTATGTCTATTTGTAACTGTATTACACACAAACACACATGCATACGCACACACAAAAGTGATCAACTGTTAGTGAAATAAGGTTATATTATAAAGTAGTGTTTAAATTTGAAATATTGTACACAAATAAGACAAGCAAGTGTGGTAGCTAAGAGTACAGACTTAGATCATATAGAAAAGCATTAGAATTCTAGCCCCGCACTTTCTGAACCTTGGTTTTCTTATTACATATAATATAATGATGATAGGTACTTCGTTGTGTTGATTAAGTGAGAATATAAGTACACCACCTAGCACAGTGCCCTGTACACACAAATCTCAGTAAAACATCACCATCAGTACTTTAATTGTAACTTTTTTCTTCTCAAACATAACCTGGCAAATATCTTTTGAGTTGTTGTTTCAGCACTCAAAAGTTGATTTGATCCGTAGTGTAAAGTAATATTAATACTACTATAGAATGAAACATATGTGGCCATTATTTGATGACAAAATACAAGAGTTCCTATTTGAAAAGCCAGAAGCCAGGCATGGTGGCACACACCTGTAATCCCAGCCCTTGGGAGGCTGAGGCAGGAGGATAACCAAGAGTTTAATGCCAACCTGGGCTGTATACATAGTGAGTTCAAGGTCAGCCTAAACTGCGTAACCAGACCCTGTCTCAAAAAAAAGAGAGCAAACAAACAAACAGTAAGCTAGAAACTGTATTTTTCCCTCCTACAGTTTTAGAAATATAAATAGGAATCCTTCTCTAGATACCCTTTTATCTTTTGAGTCTTAGAAAGATATATCCACTTACAAGTCAGTGATGTTAGCTCCAATTGCTGGAGGCTGGAGCTTTTGGTAGAGTGAGTTTTGCAAAGGGGCTGGACATTAGAAGTGAAGCAGTATTTTATGTATGTGCGGCAGGGTGAGTCTTGCCAGGCAACTGGGATTAGAAATGAAGTTCTAGTGACAGAAAGTGCTGTGACACTAGGTGGGGGTGTTGGTGGTGATGCTGGCGACAGCAGAGGTGGTTGGGAGTTGGACACAGAGGTCCAAAAAGGTGTAAAGTGAGATGGTAAGCTTGAGTGATGGATGTGCAGAACTTCTGATTAAAAAACAAACAAATAAGCTATAAATTATTTTAATAAATTATCCCTGGCAATTTGTTAAAAGTAGTGAATTCATCATATTTTACAGCAGTCTTTTTTCATCTTATGAAACTTGCCTGGACTTTTAATGGTTTGTTTCAACATGAGAGTGGTGTATAAAAGTACAGATATTGAAGGCTGCCAGCAAAGCCGTGTTAGAATTGTAACGATTATAGGACTGAAAGAGTATCGTACATATATGACACTTACAATTGTTTTTGGATACATGTAATAAAACTTCTATCATATTTTTGGTCATTATTTTCAGCTTGTATAATATTAAATATTTTTGGAAGACTGGGTCTGCATCTTTTATTTTTGTAAATCATACACATCATTATAAGAAGTACTTTGTACAAAATAGGGAATTAACAGATGTTAATGATTATCTATAAAGATATTGCACTTCATTTTTGTTTTCCATGTTTTATTGACCTGCTTTTTGTTTGAGAAAACTATTTTGATATTGCTTGTCAAGAAACCTTTGGGTATGAAAATATAGTTTACTCTTTTTATTGTGAAAAGTTCAAAGATCTTCTGAATACATTAATGATTACCTCCAGCACACTTCTTAATAATTATTCTACTAATATGAGTGCACACATGCCAGAGTAAGTGCTAGGATCTCTTGTTAGTTGAGTGTCTTGTTACTTAACATTTGTCTTTCTGTTGATGTGATTTAGATGTTGACGTCAGAAAAACGATCAATTAGCATAGACTTTTGGGGTCATGGTGAAAATAGTCACTGAATATTAAAGATCCTTAACTTGTATGGATTCTGTCTTCAGAAGATCTACGAACCTCCTCAAGTTGTCTGTTATATTTTGTATGTATAAACGTATGCATACCCATTTCTGAGGGGCAGTTATAAGTACCTTTTATCTGGAAAGTTAAAGGCCAGTGGATTTATAACCTTTTCAAACATCTTTTACATTGCGTAAACATTTCCTACACTTCCTTGGTATATAGTGTAGCCTCTGTAGATACCATGGTATTAATGTTCCAGTCATATTTTAATTTTACAGCCCAGAAAATTTGTGACCTTTTCATAATACACTGTTTTTGTGGATATATATTTCAGTGCAAATGCATTATTAGTGAATATATTTGGTAAAATGTAAATAGTGCTTTATGTAATTTATATATCTAAATTAATCATTAAAGTGGGAAAAAAGATTTTTTTTATTTTACATTAGTATTTTTCATGGACTAGAATATTTTAAAACCATTTTCACTTGGATTTTAAAATTTTCATATTTTGAAAACACTTACTTTTATGGGGGTATATAACCATCTCATCCTATAAAAATAAAATCTCATCATATGGAAAATAGCAGTACAATATATAGGGCAGCCAAAAAGGTGGTTGAGAAATTTGAGTGTTATGAATACTTTATTCTCTTTGAACTAGATTTTGATAAAGTCAGATTTTATCTTTACAGATGAAGTTGTTGCTTTGTGGACCTTTGTGTTGCTTAAGGGAAGTAAACAGAAGCACAAACAAGGGGTGGATTGAGAATGAGCAAGAGAATTAGAAAATATAATTGCAGCCTCCCCTAAACGTTTTTGAACAAAACGTAATTTATATCACAGTTACAACACCCAGGTGCATGAAATTCATCAGGTACAGTAATGAGAAAAATGTGAAACTTTTGCTGACTCAGGAAATAAGTTTTTAGAAGTAAAAACTTTTTATTGTCACCAAAGGAGAAAGCATATTGCTTATGTTAATAAAAAAATACTAGAATTAGCAGTAACTCATTGAGTGTTTACCATGTTACAGGCATTTTTACATATCACTTCATTTGTTCTTCAGAGCTCTATAAAATCAACAATATTGCCATTTTAATGTGGAAACTAAAAAGTAGCTTGTTCAAGGTGTTCTAAGTGACCTTCAAAACTAGGCAGTGAGAGGTATTCAATAATTGTTAAATTGAATTATATTTAAATTTGTGAATCTTTGATCCCCCCCTTTTGTTCGCATTTTCACTTTCCTGTTTGTCTGTGGTTCATTTATGGCCTCATGACCCAGTCTTAAAATATATAATGTGGAAGTGCACTCAGTGAAATACTTGCAACCCTCTTTTCTGCAGTTACTATTATTCTTATAATTAAAGTAAAATGTAGCAAACTTTTATCATAACATTTTAGACATTTGTGATTTCATATATTTCTATGTAAAACGCTAAGTCAAGAAAATTTCCTGTATTCTATTCCTACTTATTAATCACCAGTTACAGGGCTAGAGATTGTTGAAATATTGGAGGATTTTTCTTTTTTTTAATTTTAAAAATAAAAGGAGGAAAACATTAACAGACAGACAGCCTTTTACAAAACAGCAAAAGAACAGTTAATTTCCTACCATTTTGTATGTAACTCTGTACTGTCTGGAGGATTTTTCTGTGTAGCTTTCTGTGCCAATAGATAAAACTTCTCTCTCTTGGTAATTCATGTTGTTTTTCTGAAAAGGTAACCCTTAATATAGTTTTTACTTTGGTTGAGTTTCTTGGGAGAATATATTTTATGAATATATCATAATTATACTTTTCTATCTTTTATCTTTATACTATCATCATATTAAAATTCTGGTTAATTCTGCACCTACATGTCAAACTTGTTTGTTATGGAATATGAGAAAATGAAATGGAATTGCATTACATAGTTAACATTTTTTTATTTTAAAAATAAACGGAGGAAAACATTAACAGACAGACAACCTTTTACAAAATAGCAGTAGAACACTACAGACAATACAGAGTTACAAACAAAGTGGTAGGAAATTGACAATGCTTGTTGTATTACATATTGATATCTTCAAAGTGGTTTCTCATGAAAACAGATAGAGACATGCAGTATTGATCAGTCAAGGACTCATTGACAGTTTCTTTCAGCAAAGAAATAGACAGTAGAACAACTATGTTAACTATCCTATATATACATACATACAAAATTTCTTCTTCTTTCCCTTCTCTTTTTCCCACATCCCAGTTGCCCTTTACCCTTGAGCGTTTTTCCGTCATTTCACAATGTCTGTCAT
>NW_004955408.1:35984659-36061668 GCF_000276665.1 Chinchilla lanigera
TTTCCTGGATCCTTGTTGATTTTACAAGATCCTTTCTTTCATGGTCGCTAGCTGCCATGCTGTCTTCAAAGTCTGAGATTCTATCTTCAGCTTCATGCAGCCGGGTTTGGTGGGTTTCAATGGCAGCTTTGTTTCCTGGAAGTCTCTTTGAATCTGGTTCATGTGTTCTAAGTCCTTTCTATATTTTTCATTGAACGCTTCTGTCCTTTGCCTTTGTTCTTCTATTTTCTTACATGTTTTTTTTTCTTCAGACTTTTTGAGCAGTTCCTTCATTATTATTGTCATTTCACTTTTTGCCTGAGAGATTATTTCTGATCTCATCTCTTCTATGGCCTTATGGAGTTGTTTCTTTACTTTCATTGCAATCATTTCAGCTATTTCAGGCATGTGTTTACCAAGTTCTCCTATGTTGATGTCTACTGGACTTGTTCTGAGTAGGGTGGAGTTCTGGGATTGTGTTTTAGTCCTTCATTTTGTCAGTTTGCTACCAGATGCAGAAAGCTCAGTTTCCCTCTTCAGTAGCTGCACAGAAAAGGCCACTAGTGTCCCTAGTTTTCCTGTTGGTCAGTTTTGCCCCTGAGTGACCTCTGAGAAGTGCTACTTAGTCTGGGATTTTCCAGCAGGTTTTGATTTGTATCTCGTTATCCCTGGTCTCAGAGGCGGGCATTGGTGTCAGCTAATGGACGACCATCTGATCCAGCGTCCCCTTGCAGTTCAGGGCATGTACATGGCCCAGACTGGGGTTGCACTTGTGTGACAATCCCGGTCCAGTGGACCTATGCCCCTAGGCAGTTTAGGTACATGCAAAACCCAGACCCAAACTGCAGGGTCAACAGTTTGTGAACCACTTGATTCTCTGTCTCCAGTCAGTTCAGGACACATACAGGAACCAGATGCAGGCCAGATGGTTAGCAATCATAGACTGCCCATGCCTTCGACCCCCTAGGGGGTCCGGGTGAAAGTAAAGCACAGACTCAAACCCCTGGACCAGCAGCTCTTGGAGCACTCACTCACTGGGCGCATGGCATTCGCAGGGAGAGGCCACACATGCTGCATCCAGCTAGAGAAGTCCCTGGGGTTTCTGAGTGAGGACCTCCACTCTGCCGTGGATGCAGGGAGGGCAGAGACTCAGTCTGTAATGGCAGCGGGGTCCTGAGTCGATGGGAAATACCTGGCTCTCTCCACGAGTTTCAGCTGGGAGCCATGGCGGTATGAGTAAAGTACAGACTCAAACCACAGGACCAGCAGCTCTTGGACCACTCTCTCACTCGGCCTACACTTAGCATTTTATTAAGATCTAAGTATACAGAGAAATTTTGTTTATATTAAAGAAAATACCTGAGAATATTTTAAGTGTTGTATGTAGTATGAGTGTATTAGGATTAAATTTATTTAGTTGGGAGGGTATGACAGAAAATAATACTGTTACATTCTGTTACATCGGACTTTTATGAAGTGGAGGAATTTATAAAAGTGCACAAAACTTATATTAAATGTTTTGTATATGCAAGGATAGTCTTAATTTAAAATAGATTTTCCCTTATTTGCTTATAATCACTATGTTAATATTTCCTATGTATTTGTAAATCAATGTAGTGGATGTTTTAAGATAAAAATTTCCTTTGTGAAGAAAGTTCTGAAATGAGTATTAGAAGATATACTGAGTGCCAGGGAGCAACACATTGTTTTGTATCTTTTGTTTTGTTTTGTTTTTTCTGGTACTGGGATTCGAACTCACGACATTGCGCTTGCCAGGCAGGCACTGTGCCGCTGAGCTAAATCCCCAGACCCTGTTTGTCTCTTAATCTAGAGATTAGAATAGAAAATCTGCTCCTGAAATTGCTCCTCATGAGGAAATAAAATTTACCATTTGTACAATTTAATACCAAGGGGACAGTTCTGAAGTAAAATAATAGACTGTTACCATACCGATAATTTTCTCCAGTTAGATATATTAGAGGGTTAATCCCAGAAGGATTTAGTATCTAGTGTTTTGGGGTACAGTGTTTTGATATACATTTTTGACATCAAATCCAAAAATCTCTTTTGGTGTTTATATTTAACCACTGTACAGGAATGTTATTACTGGAAAAAGAATACCCATGATAGAACTTCCATAATTGCTTCAGAAAGTGGCAAGAATGATGGGATACATGTGTTCAGTGAAGGGAAGTCTTTTGAGGGGGGATTATTGGCAGTGCGCCTTCCACTGTAATAATTTTATAAAATATAAACATTCATATTTTTGTCACCTTTGTAGATAGCAAAGTGACTGGAAGATTTCACATCAGGAAGAAAGCTTGAATTTTTACAGAGTTTCAATTAGTAATATTTTATGCTGTATTTCTGTTAATTCAGAAGATTATTTTACTAATTTCTCAGTTACCTATGTTAAGAAAAGAGAAAAAAAGAGAAATGTTAAGAAAAGAGAAAAAAAGAGAAATTTTATGCTACACATAAAACATGTAGCACTATATTTGTATAGACTGGAGTATTTTATTCTTGCACTTTCAGTAGATACACAAACAAGTCTTCTGTTCTCATACAGTGTTATAATATTAGGTGATAAACATGTTTAAGTTACATATTTTCATCAAAGCTATTACACACCTAATAGTCACGAGTAAATGGTACATCCTTAGCATAGAGTTTTCTAAAGTAGATATAAATAAATAATCATATCAGCTCTAATTTGCAGTTTTGTTTTTAAAGCTTTTGATCTTTTACTTCTTGTATTCTATCTTTAGTTGAAAAGAAGTAAAAACTTTTAGAATCATAAGATTTTGAAGGGGATTGAGGAAAAATAATTTTTTTTGCTTGTAAACTTTAAATTTTTTATGTATTTTATTATTGCATATTAATTTTTATAAAATACTGGGTTTTAATGTGGTATTTTGATACATGCATGTAGCACATTTTGATCATGTCCGTCTCCTTAATACCCCTCCCTTATTCTCTACATTTCTTCCCCCTTATTCCATTTTGTCTACTGTCTCCCTTCTATTTTCATTGTTTTTTTTTCCTTTTTAGATTCCACATCTTAGGGAAAACATGAGATACAGTACTTGTCTTTCTGAGTATGGTTTATTTTGCCTAACATAATAATCTCCAATTCCCCTCATTTTTTTCCTGAAAATGACATAATTTTGTTCTTTTTTATGGATGAATAATATATATGTGTGTGTTTCTTTGTCCATCTATCCATTGATATGAACCTAGGGTAGATCCATATCTTGTCTCTTGTGAATTGTGCCACAATAAACATGGGTATGCAGACATCAGGTGAAGTATGTTGGCTTGAATTCCTTCAGATATACACCAAGGAGTGACGATAGCAGGATCATATGGTAGTTGTAATTTTAGTTTCTTGAGAAACCTCTGTACCTATTTCTATAGTGGCTGTACTAATTTGCATTTCTCCCAACGGTAAAGCATTCCTTTTTCTCTTATCCTCACTAGCATTTATTGACTTTTCATATTTTTGTGATATCCATTCTGACTGAGGTAAGATAGCATCTCACTGTAGTTTTGATTTGCATTTCCTGGTTGGCTAGAGATGTACTTATTGGCTGTTTGTAATTCTTTTTTTAAAAAATTTTTTATTTTTTATTTTTTGTTTTTTTCTGGTACCAGGAATTGAACTCACGACCTTGCTCTTGCCAGGCAGGCACTGTACCACTGAGCTAAATCCCCAGCCCCCATTTGTAATCCTTTTGAGTGGTGTCTGTTTAATTCATCTACTCATTTATTATTTAAGCTATTTTTTTTTTATGCTATGGGGTTTTTTCTTTTTTTGTTTTGAGTTTTCATATGTTCTAGATTTTAATTGCCTGTGAGAAGAGTAAATGGCAAAGATTTTTTTTCCCACTCTGTAAGTTGTCCCTTCACTCTGTTTTTTTTACTGTGCAGAAGTTTTTAAATTTGATATCCTATTTGTTGATTTTTGCTACTACAGAGGATATCTTTTCTCCAGCATATTTTTTGGCCCCTTTGTCAAGGATCAGATGACTATAGTTGTGTGGACTTGTTAATATTGTCTATGTAGCACAGGATTGCTTTGGTTATTCTGGGACAATATAAATTCTGCCAATCTGTGAACATGGAAATTCTTTTTGTCTTCTAGTTTCTTCCTCAGTTTCTTTCTTCAGTTTTCTATAATTTTTATTGTAGAGGTCTTACACTTCCTATGTTAGGTTGGTTTCTAAATGTTTTATTTTATTTTTTGAAGTTCTTATAAATGTAATTGTTTTTCTGACTTCTTTCCCAGCTGATTCATTATTGGAATGTAGGAAAGCTATTATTTTTAATGTTGATTTGTATCCTGCTACTTTGCTGAGTTTATCAGATCTAATAGTCTGGTAGTCTTTAGTATGTTCTAAGTATAGGATTATATCATCTGCAAATAAGGCTAATTTGACTTTTTTCTTTCCTACTTTATCTTTCTCTTTTTTTTCTGTTGACAGTTGCTCTAGCTAAATTTTCAAGTAGTACTATATTGAATAGGAGTAGTCAAAGTGGGCATCCTTGTCTCATTCCTGATTTAAAGGAAATGCTTTCAGTTTTTCTTAGGGGCATAGATTTTAAATTTTTACTGAACAGTTTTGCCTTGCACTGTTTCTAAAGATACTTCCTAGGACAGCAGAGCACAGTTTTTAAAAGTAATTGATCTAAATGGATACACAAATTCAGCATTCCTTTACTTGGAACTTTAAGAAATGTAGGTGGGCTAACTATAGAAGCTTCTATGATCCAGTTTTGTCACGTATTTTAAGGAAGCAAGGAAAGTGTATCTATATTTCTAAGAAATAGCCTCCCAGGGAGGCAAGGTAGCAGAGAGAATATGTACAATGAGAAAGGGCCAGTCTTGGGTAGTAGAATAGTACAAAGGGCTCACAAAGAGCTTCATTTAATATTCTGTCATTAGATAATTCTAACTAGCCTTAAGTACGGCTTTGATTCTCTCCATCTGTGAACATTCTCAGGGCATGAGAGGTTAAGTTGTGTTTAGCTAAAGTTCTTTTATTGAAGCCCTCTCAGTATGGTTGTTTTTAGAGGTAAAGCCTTTAACAAGGTAATTAAAGTTAAGTGGGGCCCTAATTTAATGATTGGTGTTAGGTTTTGGAGCTATTGAGAGACACTGATGGAGATAAAAACAAGCCTTTATTGCTGGCATGGGTGGCTTGAGGGAGATTGCAAGGACACTCAGAGGAGGGAGCTGGGGAATGGGTGTTTATTTGGTTAGACTAGGAGTGGAGTTAGTATGGGCAGGTGATATATCCTATCAGGAGAGGATTGGAGGGTTGTTGGCATGTGCAAAAAGGAAACAGAAAGTTTATTTGGGGACTAGAGGAAGAACTCGGAAGTTAGGCTTGAAGGGATATGTTATTGGTTTTGGGATCAAATGCCATGTTGGATCGCTGCCGTGATTGGCCCAGGCAGTTTCACAGGGGCAGAAACCCATCAATAGGCGTATTACTTTCTCTTAATATCAGGGATGTATTTGGACCATGTGTAGGCATAGTTGAAAGGCAACCATTTGTAAGCCTAGAAGATAGCCACTGGGAGAAACCAAGCTTGCTGGAACCTTGATCTTGACTCCAGTCCTGAGAACTGTAAGAAAATAAATTTCTATAGTTTAAACAACCCAGTGTGTGTGTGTGTGTGTGTTATGGCAGCCTCATCAAAGCAATATAGAGGGTGACTTTCCCTCCCTCCCTCCCTTCCCCTCCACTTTTCTCCCCTTCTCTTCCTTTCTTTTTCCTTCCCCTTCTCTTCCTTTCCTGTATTTTCCTTTCCTTCTTTCTTTCTTTGGAACAATATGGTAGGCAAAATTGTAGTTGCCCACAGACACAAGACATTAATCCCTCGGCTCTATAAATGATAATATAAAAGAAAATGAATTTTTTCAGATTTGCTTAAAATCAGGATCTTGAAATAGAAATATTATTCTATATTTGGATTACATAGGGAGGCCTTAAAAAAATTACAGGTGTTATATGAGAGGTACAGGGGACACACATAGATGTTAGTGATGTGATCACTAAGGTACAGACTGGAATGATACAGTCACAAGTCAAAGGATTCCAACAGTTAGATGCACAAAGAGCAAGAAGCAGATTCTCAGAGGGAGTATGGCCCTGTTGACATCTTGGTTTTGGCTCCATAACACTGTCTTTGGACTATGTGAGATAGTAAATTTTTCTTTTGTTTTAAAACAGAAAGTTTGTGGCAGTTGGTTACAGTAGCCACAGAAAACTAATCCAAATGGTACCTGGAAATATCAATACTTTTAAATATTTATTGATGCAATCTTATATCTTTGAGTCATGATTTTAGCTTTTTAATTTATAAAATGAGTTATGATTATTATTTTTCTATTTTTGAGCCATCATCTTATTCTTGGGTGAACTTTACTTGGTCTTGGTATTTTTTAATACACTGATATATTTGGTAATATTTTCCTGATAAAATTTTTTTTAAGGCGTAAAATTAGTCTATAGTTTTGTCTTTTCATATCTTTGTCAGTCTTAAGATTGTTGAATTTCTTTGAATGCGTAGCAGGAGCTCAGATTATGTTAACCTTGAATGATAGACATCATAGCTGGAGCTTCCTATGATAGACAGTTGGGAGCTATTTCTGATTCTTTAGCAAGGGAAATCATATGAAAGTCATGTTTTATGTAATAGCAAATAATAGTACATCAAAAAAGTCAGTTATAGTTAACTATGGAACACAGTCTCAGATGACAGTGTAGGCACTCGGTTTGTCAGACAGTCTGCTCTACTTACGTTCTTCAGGAGTAAAGACTGAGTTGTGGAGGACTCTACCAGGAAGCAGAGGAGCTCTAATTCACTAGAGAATGACTTAACGTATGACAGAGGTGACCAGACTTATCCTCACCTTATGATTCTTGCATTGCATTTTGTTGTTTAGAAGAACTGAACTTCACAGAAGCAAGCTTTGGGAATGTTAGGCGACTGTAAGAAATATATAGCTCAGACCTTCTGAGCTTTTGGCCTTGGGCTGTTGTGAAAGAAGAATAACGAAAGGTCCATGGATCTATATATGACACAATCATTGTGAATATTATGCAACACAGCTCAAGGAAATTTAACCTAATACTGTTGTCTTGGTCACTTTCCTTAGTGACCAGAAGTTGAACTTTCTCATCTCCTTTTGTTTTAAATAGTGCTATGAAAAAGGTTTCTTACTATTGAATAAAATTTAAGTGAGTCTTTATTTAATTTAGAAAATTTAATTTAGACTTTCATGTGTACTTCAGGTCTTCCCAAGTTCATATTTACAGTTTTTCTGTCTCATACCCTTACTTCTCTCCTTCCTCTCTGCCTCTGCACGCCACCCCGCAGGTATAACACATGTACATTTTAGCTGGTGGAGTTTCCTCCAATTCTGTTCATTGTATGTGAATATTTTATGAATGGTACTGTTAATGTCATTAATTCTTCAGTGCTCTGGATATCTAGACATTTGGTTGGAAAATAGTTGGGCATTACAGTTGGTAGCACTATTGGAGAATAGTTAAAAGACATTTGCAAATATTTCCATTTTCTCAAAGAAACAGTCTGTGCTATGCCATGTTTTTAGACACTTTTGTTTTATAACTAACCCATTATTTTCTAAAATCTTAACATCGTACCTGTTATGAACTCAGGATTTATTGAATTATTCTTAGCTCAAACCAATAAATAATATATTATTGTCCTTTATATTTGATGTGGATTAAGACCCTTATTTACATTGGGAAATATACAAAACTATTGAAAGTTTAGAAGTAGAAGGGAAACAAGTGATTCGTATTACTGACTACATACTATATTGATGAAAAACTGTGTAAAGTAATACTTTACTTGGCTTAATATCAATGTGTAGTATTAGAACCAGTTCTTGAACTCCTCAGATCTCCTAATTATTGTTTCATTACTTATTCCTCTACATTTAATTCTTCTTCCACCTCAAAAAACTTAACAATGATACAGATTATGTCACTTTCAAGAATGTTTCACATCCAACAGTTATAATGCAAAATTTTCATGCTCCAGTTATCCAGGTTTGATTTGCACATGCAACCTCTCGTTTCAAGTCTGTGTGTTCATGAGCTACAATATATGCATTTAAAATTTTTACCTAAAATGAAAGCATCAATGTGCATGTTGGTATATTTTTTTCTAAAAATTGTAGAAGATATTCATTCAAACCTGAGTCTTAGTTTTTAGGCCATGCTTATTTCACATGACTTGTCTGTTATATGGAAATATATATGGAGATGGACAAATAAGTAAGAATGAGGTATGTTATATAATAACTTGTCTAGTATTGTAATGTGAGATTGAAATATTGGCATGCCTTAGGTAATAGCAGAGATTTTCTTCTTTTCTTCCTCTTTCTTTCCTTAATTAAGCGGGTATTTTAACTTCTTATTCTAAATCTTAATTCTTTTTCTAAATGGCCCTTTAAGTGCTCTAGGAGTTGGATGTTTGAATAACTTTTGGTGAGATACTACTTTAAATTTACTCAGCAAAAACCTAGGGTTCATTCCTTAGTTTTTTTCTATATTATTTATTTTCTCCTCAAATTCTGTCTTCATTCTGTCCTTATATCTTCATCTGCATATCTACTCCTACCATTTGTTTCACAGTATCATCATCCTTTACCGTCCCTGACTCCCACTGGAGCTCCTATAATTCATTTCTACACAGCTTAAAGTTGACCTTAAAATGTAATTTGGATCACATCACTCCCTGCCTAAAAAACTTCTCAGTAACCCTCCATTGTACGTAGGATAATTTTCAGACTTTTTTGTCTGACTTGTTACCTTGTCCTATCAGACCCAATTTTAGGTCTCTAACCTGATTTTATTTGTGGGCACAATCTCATTAGTGTCCTCATAGTTATTCACATGCTAGTACTTTTCTGTTGAAATTTATTTCACATACTTTTCTGTCTTCCGGGTGCTCTTTTTCCAACTCTGCCCAAGATCAATTCCTTCTCTCATTTTCCTAACTTAACTGCTGAACTGTTAGGTATATCATGAACACAATGCATGTCAATTCTTATTTCCTTTTTTTAACCACTAATTATATCTTGTAATTATTTTGGCTATTTTTTTCCATCATTCTAAAATTTAAATTTTATTTGGATGACAGACAGTCAGTTCAGCTAATGCTAGAATGTCTGTGCAGGAAAAATAACTCTAGAATTTATTGTTATCTAGTCTTAGATTTTAAATATATCCATAAATTAATTTTGCTTTCTTAAACATGGCATCAGTATGTATCATCATACTGTAAATGTGCCTTCAAGTTTTGATCCCAACAAGATTAGTCACTAATTGAAAATTTGTCCTGCTTAAAGATGAAAGATACATCATTTCTAAGTAATTGTATAAAAACTAGCTGGAACACTCTGTATTTAGTCTTCTCATTAGTAGCATTTTGTGTTATGTATCATTATTTTTTTTTAGGAGTTCATGTGGTATATTTCCTTTGGAGGACATACAGAGAGCTTTATTTAAATTCAAGTAGTACACAATTTTGTAGTAATTGCTTCTGAAGAGTATAGACAGTTGGGTATATTAATGTCTTAAGTTGTGGGTAGGGTCTTGAAGTTGTAGGCTCCATATTCTTAATGGTGAACTATAGAATGCTGAGTCTATAAGATTTTATGGAGAAAAAAGTTTAGACAGATAAAATTTAAGTAATTTTTATTTTTTGCTTTTACTGCAAGCCATTTGAATTTGATAAAATTCATCTTTTATTCTTCGCTTAACAAGTAGTAACTTTCCCTAGACTGAGTAGAGTGATTGGAGAATTCCAGCATATTGAAGGGACGTTTCAAGTACTATACAACTTTGTTCAGAGAACCTGAGTTCTTCTCCTTTCCTGGTCAGCCTCAAATGGAGACTGAGAAGATGGTTGAAATGGCCCTGTTACTCATTCTTGCCTGGGCTAGTGATGCTCTGAAGTGTTTACTCACTGTATTGTCACAGAGGAACTGCCAGGCAGAAAGCAGAAGTCTTACCACAACTTCCCTAAGTTGCTGCCTCTATTTATCTTTAATGTAAACTTGCCTAAATTCTTTGCTTTTCTAAGCGCAGTTCCATTATTAATCAAGTAAGGTAAATAATAGCACAACTACCTCATAACATTATTGTGATAAATAATTTTTTTACAGTGACTGACTCTAGACAAATATCATCTGGTTTGGGTGTTATCATCATTGTTAAGAAAAGCATTACCTCCACTACCCAAGAGCACCACTAGAAATATTATGGAGAGGAACATAGGAGAGAAGAAGTGCTTTTCTAAGTGCTCTAGAATAAGTCTATTCTAGGATGTGTATTCTTCATCTACCTTTTGCTAGTCTTGGTATTGTTACCTTTCACTTATATTTGTCAGATAGAACATTCTTATAGACTCTTCAAGTACAGGCTTACCTCCCCTGAAGAGTGAAGTGCTGGGATTCTAACGCATAAGTTATGCCTAAGCGCAGGTTCACCAGGCCTCATCTTGGGGGTTCACATGTAGTCCTATGCCAGTTAATGGTAATAGCCCAGTTACAATGACTCATATCCTACTTGTGTAATGGCAGGCTTCACCTTTCTGAAAAGTATACCTGTTACTTCCTGTAGTCCTGGGACCATTTTACCAGTGGCCACAGATTCCACAGATTCTTTTCTTCTGGTCTTTGCATGTGGTTACATGTCACCTATGGAATACGTGCCCTCTGTAATTTATTCCGTATTAGAGGTGCCCTTTCTTGATACTCCCACAGGTACAAATTCTGGAGCTTCCAAAGTGGCACTGCATTCATTTTAGTCATCTCTGCAGTATTTAGTTTCCATGTCTCACAGACTCATTTCCAAAAACACCTTTCATCTAAAACCCCCCTCATTCTACATCCAGTCAGCCTTTTTAATATATCCTTCATTAAAGCCCCACTGACAAGGAAGCTGTTGTCAGGTTTCCACTTTCTGTTCAAGTCAAGCCATACAGACACTGGTGTGGTCACCTGCTCTATCACACACACTGTCCTACTGTGGATGTCCAGGCGTCTCTGAGTTCCAGGTTTACTCCAGCAGTGCTTGCATTTCATATTCACTCATAGAAATAGTAGTTATAGCATATAATAACCCCTAATATAGCATAGGAGTATACATGCTATACTCCTAATAAACTACTGTCAAAGTGCAATGTTTGTGAAACATGTCATGTACTATAATAACATACCATATAGTATGGGAGTTTTTTATATAGTCAAATTATTGAGTTTGACTTTTAAAACATTAAACACTTTTTCAGACTCTCTCTGGTTTCATTTTCATATTTTTTGAATTTGTGGTATTTCTTCAATTATGATCCAGTATCAAGGGATGGGTGAGTTTACTGTTTTGGTTTGTACTCTTCTGACTCACACTCTTTTCGGCCTTCTAGTGTCACAGGGATGGTAAGCAAGATCTGCTTTTATGTGTACTGTAGATTTCCTATCCTGGCAAGAGTTAGGGTTAACCACTTAAAAAGTGCTCGTGCTTGAGCACTGGATTCCGCTCGTGGTCAAAAGAATCCCATGGTGATCTTTTTTCCTGACTTAGGACCCAGAGCCTCTCACTTAATTTTCTCTCTCATGGAACATACAGTCTCAACCAAGATGCTTTGGAGTCCTATGTGCAAATATTATTTTTGCCAATAATTTTAATAACTTTCTGGTAAATTTATTAGAATTGTTCATTTTAAAATTCTCTATCGATTCATTTTAGGGACTCTTCTATTTTTCCTGTTTCTTTCATGGGATTTTTGAGTTTCCATTTTATTATAGCTTTAATCTGATGTAACCTGCAAAAAAATTTTTATTGAAATTTGTACTTCCTGCCACTTCAACATCCTTGAAATTATACATTTCTGCTTTGTGTTATATGCCTCCAGGTGCCAGTTCATGATTACCTGTGAGTATTAGGGAACGTGGTGAGAAGTCCTGAGACCACCCTGCACAGGTGTATCATTCCTGTTACTTGTAATTCCCAAGGAATTGACTTCAACATATATTTTTTTCTTGTTTTATAACAGGACTTATTTTTCTGCCTTGATCAGCAATGCTGAAGATTCACAGCTTTTCAGTTTCTTGCTTAGAAGCAAGTAATTTTAAAAAGTCGCTATTGATGCCTTTCATCATAAAAAAAAAACAAACAAACAGGACAGGTAGAAAGAATTAGTCTGTCTCACCTAAGGACATCAGTATGTGTGTAGCAGTGGGAACCAGACATCATGTCTAGGTTAAATCACTTATCACACTGCAGCTATTTTTCACTGTGGTAATTTTCGCTGAACTAGCTCATGTTATAAATGTCAACAAGGCAAGAGAAGGAATAGAATGTTATCAGAATAATGCACATATACTTACCTTTCAATAGAATTCAGAACCTTTTTTAGGTTTTAAGAAACAAGTTATAAAAACAGGTCAGAAGCATTTTTTTTTTTCCTTAGCAGAGATAAATGTGAATACAGTTACTATCACTATGATCTCAGGTGTTCATGTTGGCCTCATCCCTACTTTCCTTAACTTAGAAAAGATCTCAATGTTGCCTTTGGGTTAAAGTAAGAAAATTTTACATTTATCACTTTCATATGCAGTAATTATGTTTGTCATTTTAAGAAAAAGAATTATACTTTTGTTTTGATTTGGTTTTTTGAGACAGATTTCCCTGTGTAATTCAGGCTGGCCTCAAGCTAGGTAGCCCATGCTGACCTTGAACTCGTGATGGTCCTCCTGCCTCAGCCTCCCTAGTGCTGAGATTACAGATTTGCACCACCACGCCCAGCTAGAAAAAGAATTATACATTTTTTTAAATGCTTAAAAATTTATTTTTAATAATAAAGCAGATTTGTCAAAGCATCTTTAATAAGCCACTGCTTTTTTTGCTTTTCAAAGTTTCAGTTAAACCTTGAGAGATAATATCCTGCTGTGATTTTTTTTTAAATGTCTGCTTTCATGGTTGCCTAAGTTGTGTTTTTTATGAATTGTACATTTATTGACAATTCTGAATTCTTATCATCTTCCTTTCAATCGTATTAAAATGGAGCTTTTAAGATCACTGTGACTATCTCCTTATAAGTTTTGTGTCATAATTTAGCCCTGATTATAAACAACCTTTGACTGTTTCTTAATTCTGCTTAACCTGCTGTACTAACATGGAAAGATTACTTCATGGCAGTAAGATATATTCTTGTATTTGGAAACTTTACTTACTGTAAAAGTTTTATTTTTTGAGCCCCAGGTTGAGGTAGGATTAGGGTAGATTACTTAATCTTTTTATAAAATGGTGTGTAAAATGTCTGTGTGTAGACATTGCAATTTGGAGTAGAGGAGCTCTGCATTAGAAAATAATTGAATTACCTTTATATATAGTCATAAGAGGCAAAATATAAAAAGTATTTCAAATTTGTATTTAAAGTTTATCCACTTTAGAAATAATTATTGTTACTTCCCTTTTTCTTAACCTGTTTTCTGCTACTATAGTAAAATTCCTGAGAGTGAATAATTTGTAAAGAAAAGGTTCACTTGAGTCACAGTTGTGCAGGCTGGGGAGTCTAAGAGCATGGTACCAGCATCTGGCTGGGGTCTGGTGAGGGCTTTTTACTGTGTCATAACATGTCAGGGAGCATCGGGTGAGACAAGCCAAGTAGCCACGTTTGGATCTTTGTTCCTGTTCTTATAAACTCTTTAATGCTGTATGGAGACTCCACCCTCAACGTGGTGGTTAATTTTCCAATATAAAAACTTTTAGAGGGACATTTTGAAACTGTAGCATCCTTGATACTATTTTTTATTCCCACTTAGAGTAACAGACATAGGCAGTGAACTTGTATTTAAGACTGATCATTTATTTTGCGGTAAGGGCAAACTAATAATAAATCTGACAGCAATTTTGAGTTTAGTCTCCAGATGATTGGTATTTGTGTATAATAAAATTTGATACTTAAACCAGCATGATAGTGTTGCTGATAGTCCTGGCAGGACCAACAGTGATTAAATAAATGTAAAGATTGAATTTGCCTTCTTCCAGCAAGGTGAGCACAGAAGCGGGCTGAAGTATAAAAGCTGACGGCAACACAGTATTAAATCTGTTGAACTGTACTTCAGAGAAAAGAAATAGCAATGGTTAAAAATACTGTTCAATTCAATAGTCATTTATTGAGTAGTTCCATAGTCCAACACTGTGTTAGCTGCTAAAGGATAGGTACAAAACAGAGAAGACAGTATGATTTTGCCCTAAAGAAATTTTTCACCTAATTTGGAGACAAATCATTCATACATGAAACAGCTGCAGAACAAAATATGACAGTATATAATCAAGTAGAATTTTTGTGTGACAAATGCAAGCACAGTTTGTCTAGCAAGTGAAAAGACATATCTGTAAAATGTAAAATTTTGTATGGCAGCATAAAGTAACATCATCTGCATTTATTGAAATCTTTGATTATTTCTAAGGGAGGAAAGTCTTTATTTTTAAAAGGGAGATAGGTGCTTATTTAAAATATTCCTTCGCCCAACCTAAACATCACTTAGATTTTTGTCATTTTGCATGTTAAGACACCAAAGATATTTAAGAGTAACTTATACTTTTGAGAGGGTTTAGTCCACTGAACATAAACTTTATTAACTGTTTTTCTTACTCTTGAATATCACAAAACTTCATTCACTTTATTTTGCAGTAAATCTGCTGTGTATCCTAAATATTTTTCCTATGTCTGAGTATGCTGAATTGTCGGTTTCATAGAGCACAGTCATCTCCTTAGCTTTGTGTAAGGAAGCATATGGCAAAGCAGCCTTATTGTATTTCTTTTTCATTTCCTCGTTTCTTGGGAAGTGCTGAAGGTCTAGCAAATTCTTGAATTACTTTCAAGATTTAGCTTTTCCTCTGTTCTTTGCTTCTCCTTACTTATTTCTCCATTGTACCACACAGCATGACATACGTTGTCTTAGTCACTTTCCACGACACTGATACACAATACTTGGCACCTTCAATTTAGAGTAGAAGAGTTTTGTTTTTTCTTTTCTCACAGTTGCTAGAATTTCAGTCCATAGCTGACTGGCTTCAAGGCACAATGACATGGTAGAAAGGCCTGGCCTGAGGAAAACTGCATATCTCATGACATCAAGGAAGCAGAGAGTCAAGGGAGGAGCAGGGAGGAAGATACACCCTTCCAGGTCACCCCCACATGACCCACTTCTTCCAACCAGACCCCACCAAAAGCCAGTCAGCTGTACTGCCCCCATAATCCAGTTACCTCCCAAGCACATGAGGCTTTGGGGGCCATTTAGATCCAAACCATAGCATATATTAATGTATTTTGTTTTCATAAATTAATTTTTATAAGTCTCTAGACTGGGTTCTTTTATGCTCTCATGAGAATATCACGTACTTCTTGGTAGGTCATACATTCTTAATGAACAGTTACTGAATGAATGAAATGTGAATTTATTGTTATCACAGTGCTAGTGAGGGCCAGGCATAGTGGCTCATGCCCATAACCCCAGCACTCGGAAGGCTAAGGTAGGAGGATTGCTGTGAGTTTGAGGCTAGCCTAGGCTACAAAGTGAGTTCAAGGCCAGCCAGGACTACATAGTGAGATGCTGTCTCAAAAAGACAAAAAACAGACATAGAAACAACAACAAAATGCTAGTGAAAATTTGTCACTACATTTAAATAATTTGTTTCACTAAATTTGTCTCACTTTAAACACAGAGGAGCTGGCACCATCCTGTGGTTGTGTCCATTTGAAATAGATCTTTAAGACCCAGGATGGGAGCAAATTATTTTAAAAAGAAAAATGAAAACTGAAGTAAATTAGCCCCCTCTTTTATCAGTCCCTACCTCTACCATATAACTTGTTTCTAAGAAAACTGATATTAAAGTTCATGGTGTTCATTTCCTTGCCCTTCAGCAATTATTGAAGTTGCCTTGACAAACATATGGATACCTATAAATCAGTTCAGATACAGGTGTGATAGATAGATGTAAAATATGTTTATATGTTCATGCTTTCTTAACAGAAACAGCTTTTCAACTGTTGATTGGCATTGCCTTCCTCTCAGCTTTCTACTGACTTCATTATCTCACACATAGTATGCCCATTTATTTTTGCAGGGGGAGGGTAGTATTTAACCTGTTGTAGTCAGGGCTTTACAAGGGAAACAGTACAGTACAGGACACATAATTTATAAGATTGTTTTATAATAGTCACCCAAAGAGTCATATGCAAAGAGCGTGCAGGGATTCTGTCCATACATTAAAGACCCAAAGAATCCAGCTGAGGGCCTGGATCCCACAGCAATGTCCTGCATGAGTCCAGCTAAAGACCTAGAGCCCATAACAATGTCCCCCTCTGAATCCAACTGGAGGCCAAGAGCCCATGACAATGTCTCATGCAGGCCTGTTTCAAGGATCTGTGCTAAGAAGGCCTAAAGGTCAGGGGTAGAAGCTAGAAAGTCGGCACCAGCAGGATGAAGGATCTGTGCTAGCAGGCTGAGGGATCTGCACTGGAGCCAGGAAGCGATGCTCAAAATAAGAACCAGAGCTCTCCCAAAGAGAACCACAGCTATCCTCGGCAGCAACGAGGTTCCAGGCTCCTCCAACAATGAGAACAGCAGAGTCTGTATCAGGAAATCCAGTGCAACAAGCTTCCCAGGAGATTGAACAGTGCACCATCTTCCCCTTTGGAGCCAGGAAGCGATGCTCAATGTAAGGACCAGAGTGCCCCCAAAGTGAACCATTCTCAGAGACAACAAGGACTTGACCTCCTTTGACAATGAAAACAGTCGCATTTATATTAGGAAAGCCAGCATGACAAGGTCCTCCAGGAGAGCCAACAGCTCTCCAATAGCTTCCTAACAGCTTCTCCAGTTTTGCCTCTTACACTGCTGCCAACAATCCTCAGATGGGTCCACATACCCAACACCACACTGGTTTAGTTCAGTTGGGTGTTACAAGTTGACCACCAGTTGTCAGTCCACCACAGAGCCCGTCAGATGTTCTAAAGTAAAGTGCACTGGTATTCACTGTCTAGTAGTGATAGGTATTAGTGCTGTCACTTAGCCAAAAGTTTTGACTTGAATTAAAATCATTAATCCAGGGATACTGTCTTGGTTACTTTTCTTTCATTGCTGAGACAAAATACCTGACACCCAGAATTAAGGAAGGAAAGGTTTATTTAGTTCACAGTTTGTGGAGGTTTAGTGTGTAATCACCTGGCTCCAAGGCAGGGTGGCATGGCACAAGGGCAACACCTCAAGCAACAAGTGCAAAGGTGGTGGGGGGAACAAGCCTCTTTTCCTTCCTTGTATTGTATGCTGGCTACCCTCCCACACCATCTCCAAGCCTTCCTCTTGCATAGGCTCAGGATGTTTAAAAAATGAGGACCTCAGCCCCCTGCTGAATCACTTGTAGTAAGCTTCTAAATTTCTGAATTCTCAAGTTGACACAGTTTATCAACCATTACAGATACCTTGCTAATAACCTAATTACTCACTGGAGTTTTTGATGTTGAAATTTACTGTCCTTATCTTTTCTTAATACCATTTTCATTCCTCTGTTCTAGCAAAGCATATTTTGTGGTCAAACATTTTATGTCACAGAACCTTCTCTAGCAAAATCTTACCCCAAAGCTCAGTGAACTATCTGGGAACTTCTCTGGGTAAACTAGGAGCAACAACCCTGTATACTTCTTTCTCTCCTCCTCTTCCACTCTGGTTTTTTTTTTTTTTAAATTTTAAAGGTAAAAGAACAAACACACAGACATTTATAAAACAACGCAAAAACAATAAAACCAATACAGAATTTCAGACAAGGTGATAGGAAATTAACAATGGTTGTTGTATTACATATTGGTATCTTCAAATTGGTTACTCAGATAAACAAATAAAGGCATGTATGATTGATCAAACAATTAAAAATTAACTGTTCCTTTCAATAAAGCAGTAGAAATCAGTAGTACAACTATCTTAGCTATCCTGTGTATACATATATACATATTTTTTCCCTTCTTTCTTTCTCTTCTCTTTTCCCTCATCCCAGTTGTTCTTTCCTTTTGAGCAGTTTCTTTCCCTTTCACAGTATCTATTGTACCTTTCAGATTTTATTTACTCTTTCAGGTTCTTACACGAGTGAGACAATGTAGTGTTTACACATGCAGGTCTGATTCATTTCACTTATGAATATGGTCTCTCATTGTGTCCATTTACCTGTAAAAGCCTTGAGTTTATCTTTCTTTATAGCTGAGTAATATTCCATTATATAAAAATACCACAACTTTTTTTATCCATTCCTCAGTGGATGGGCATTTGGCTTGTTTCCACGTGCCCTTTTTTCCTGTAAAACAGAAACTAGTAAGAATGTTTTCACATGATTTGCAGGACATTGTTCAAGGTTAAAGGCTTACTTAGGGACCTGCTAAATTAAAGCAGGGTGTACAGGAGGGGAGACTTTTACATTTTTAAGGATTATATATCTTGTATTTTATTTCTTCCTAAATAAAATGTTTTATAAATATCATTTGTTACACTGTTCAGTATAAGTTGTGTTAATAACAAAGTTCTTTACATGAGTAAAGTGTATATGAAGGTTATAATGGCAGAGGAAACTAGTTGTATAGGAATTTGTACTTTGCCCATTATTTTTAATGAGTTCTTAAATAAGCTATTTTGATTTTATTCTTAGACTCTAACCTACTCCTATACTTTCAATTTGCGGGGAGTACTGGTAATCAAACTCAGGACCTCGCAATTGCCAGGCAGGTGCTGTGCCACTGAGCTATATATATCCCCAGCCCTCAATATTATTTTTCATGGTAAAAACCATGTTTTTTTTAATAAAATAAACTTACGGTTAGATTATTTTTCACTATTGGAAGGTAGCAATGGTTAGATTATTTTTCACTATTGGAAGGTAGCAGTGACTAAATATGATACTCTACTTCATAGTTTTAATTTCTTTCATTTATGTCTTTCTATATCACTTTCTGGTTAACCTCAAGTAGTATTCCTGAAGTGACCTAAGGGTAGAAATCTTTGATTACGCTTCCCTAACCAGGGACCTTGAGCAAAACACTTAACCTTACTGGGCCTCATATTCCTCATTTTTAACATGAGGAACTAAACTAAATTAATGTAAAGGTCTATTTTAACACAAAAGTTAAAAAACTCGGAACAAATTAATCTAACAGTATAGAATAATTTTTCTTATTTACATCAAACAAGTCAATAATTTATAAAGATTTTACTGTGCAGAAATTGATCACCAACATAATAAAATAATAGCAACAGGTATGAAGTCCACGCTTGGCTTTTTACATCTTAACCACCATTTTCCCTTTGTTTGAATTACCTGAGATGCATGAAGCTGAGTGATGGAGCAAATTCCTGACAGTGGCATCAGGCTCATTAGTATTAGAGCATGATGATCCCAGAAATATCTGACTAGAAAACGTTTTAAATAATCCAGGTATCACAACTCTAACAGAATTGTGATTCTCTAGAAAAACTAAAATTTATAACTAAGGTATTACAATTTACCTTTATGCTTGCGGTAGGCAAACTTCGTAGGGAGAGACTGTTCTCATCTTTCCTCATTCTTGTCTTTCTTCTTCATTCTTTTTTCCTTTTGCCCTACCTTTCCTTTCTCGTCCCATTTTTTCCACTTATCTTTTTTTTCTTTTTTTGTTGTTACCACTTCCATTTCCTCTCATTTTTGTACATTCATTGTTTACACTTCTGTTCTCATGTCTGTGTACCTTTTCACTTGCCATTCTAAGTCTTTTATTGAACCTGAAAAGAGGACCCCTTGCTTAGTCTCACAGAACAATCTCCTGTTTTCTGCTTATCCTTCTTTGGGCTCAGTTTTATGAAGAAAATATAAAAAAATTCAAAGCTGTCATGACCTTATGATACCTTAACTCTTACACTCTAATTACAGAACTGACTATCCTGGTCTCTGGTCTGTTCTTGGGAAGAGAAAGAAAAAAACCAGTTATTATTAAATGATGTGCTTTTGCCTGCTGAACCATTTAAAGGCAGCAAACTGTAAGAGTCCTCTTGTCATGTATGGCTAAAGCTCTCTGAGAACAGCAACACACAATGTAGCACCCTATTCATACTGGTAGAATTAATTAATTAATCAAAAGTCATCATAGAGACCCATCACCTTGTATGTTTAAATAATATGACACAGCTCTTTAATTGTTTTATGCATGTATGCTGCACAAATGATAGCTCCTCTTATTTCCATTGTTTTGACAAACCCTTTGTGAATAGTGATGCTTGCCAGTTTGACTGGATTCATCTACATCTAACAAGATTGGGTCTGTTCAGGTTGACCAAGTTCAGGGTGGTATGGAGAGGAGAGGACCATAACATATATATGACATGTAATTATATATAATTATATTATATGATAATATAATTATATATGTAATTGTACATATCAGTACCCTATGATGAATGTATTATACACATATGCTAATAAAAAAAGGGAAGAGGAATGAAAGCTGCCTACAAAGAGGCAGTTAAATTCCAGGGCATTAACCTCATCAGTGGATTAACCTGCTGATTCATTCTTACCTGGATGGGCTCTTAGAGATGGGGCCTAATCGGAGGAAGGGGGTCACTGGAGAACGCTTTTGAAGCAGGTATCTTCTCTGGCTCTTTCCCTCTTCGCTGTGCTTTTGGAAGATGAGCAGCTTTTCTCCACCCCGCCACCATGTTGTTTCTGGACCCAACCTGCCAAGGACTGAACCTTTAGAAACCATGATGCAAAATAAACCTTCACTTCAGTTTGTGAATGTCAGGTATTTCGTCGAGCAATGACGAACACATGAATCTTAAATGTGTTGGAAAGGAGCAGTGTCAGCAAAGGTCACTTAACATAAACTCAAATACCTATAATACTGACACAATAGTCAGCTTTAGTTTTCTTCTTGACTTTTAAAATGTGTTCCTCAAAGTGAAAGCTCGTGTCAGAGCTCTGCTGTACATGTGAGTTGTTTTTAGCTCTGGAATCATGGTATGGTTTAATTTTTTTTTCTAAAACTTTGAATATCTTTTTTTGCAGTGTTCATTGCTTATGATAAAACTAACTGTGTTTGTGGAAAGATATGACAAGGAACTCTTTGGAAGGGAAATCAAGATTTGAATGGACGAGATAGAAGTTCATTTTTTAAAATGTTTGTTTTAACTCTAACAAATATTGTGAAGATTGGTTGTCGTTTTTTTTTTGTTTGTTTGTTTGTTTGTTTTCCGGTACTGGGAATCGAACTCACGATGTTGCACTTGCCAGGCAGGCGCTGTGCCACTGAACTAAATCCCCAGCCCCTTGAAGATTGTTGATCAGTGTATCAAATCTACTATGATCCTCATATGAAAAGGTGGTTTTAATCAATCAGTCCTAGTTGAAAGCATTGATTTCAGTTGAGTATAAATTTGTGTTTGATGTTAAAAGACAAACTTTGTTGTTCCAGAGTGCTTAAAGAAACAACAGTTAAGAATATGAAATCAACATATGGTTCTTAAAAATAGAAAACTTATACTTCTTAAAAATTAACTTGATGTAATGTGTTGTTACCAAGGTCCTGGAATTGTGTTAAGTTTGAAAGAAAAAATTCTTGGAATACTGAATGCAAAGGCTTCATAGCTGTTTAGGATCATCCAAATAGTGAGTCTCAGAACTGAAGACATTAGGCAAACTCATATTTGTAAATGACAGAAGTGCCTGCAGGTTTAAATATCACCCATTGCTACTATGTCAGAGCCCAGTCTACTTCAGAAACCTGTTTCTAAGCTTTGCTGGACTCCTTCCCAGAGAGATTGCCCCATATAAAGAGTATGAGTTTGGGTTTTTCATATTGTTGCTAGTAGAAATAGGTTTCTGTGGCATAAATAGAATTGATGTTCTTCTGTTGAATATGAACTCCAGGGAGCCTACACATTTCTTTATTTTCAAAACCAGTAGTAAAATTAATGTTGAAGTACACTACTAATCTTGTTATAACTTAATGGGTACCTACTTATGAGGTTCTCAGAGGGTATGTTTGAGGTTTGTGGAATAAAACAATGGAACTTTCGGCTGCTTTCTAACTATTAACAGACGTAAGTTTTAAACCAGTTAAAAGTGGTCCGAATAATATATGATAGAATCGTCAAAGATTTGAAAGTTGCCCAATTTAGGCTTATTAAAAATTCCTTTCATTTTAATCCCCTGAAAAAACGTTCTGCTTTGTCATGTGATCCAGTAAATATGAGCAGTTTTTCTGTCACCAGTGCTGTGAATAGTCTGGTGATTTCCTGATGTTTTATCGTAGTGGTTATACTTCTAGAAATAGTATTTTAAGAAACATCTTGCTCAGAAGCATCATTTCTACCAGGAAGTCACCTTTGTATTGCTCTAAGAACTTAGAGAGTATGGCATCCTGTTGGAACTCTTTAGTGTTACTATTTTCAGACCTTCTTTGTGTGCAACATGAGCCATATTGATTTCCAGATAATATGAATTTATTCAGAATAGGAGATTGGAACATTCTGGGAGCAGATTGTTTTCAGGTTTATTAAATTTAACCTTGATTACAACTAAATATTTTGTTTTGAAATAGCATTGATAATATATTCTGACCCTTTTGTTTTTGTCATGTAATATCCTTCCCAGAGTTTCTATTGATAATTTTGCCACTTCTCAGTAAGAGTTGATGGTATTGCTACAAATTAAGTGATGAAGGATTTAACAACGCTGTTTACTTGAAAGAAATACAAAATGAGTTGTACTTTTGCTTTAATAAATATAATCAAGCGAGCTTTGTTCATTATTTGACCATATAATAAAATCTCCATCAAAATACCATTGGTGTTCTTCACAGAACTAGGAAAAACAATTCTAAAATTCATATGGAAGCACAAAAGACCCCTACTCAGCAAAGCAATCTTGAACAAAATGAATAAAGCTAGAGCCATCACAGCACCTGACTTCAAGATACACTACAGAGCTATAGTAATTCTCAGGAGTTCTAAACAACCAAAACTCCTTAGAGGAATTCAAAAGTATTCATCAGCTTGCTCTCTGTTTATATTGTTGACTGATGAATTGCTTAGCCCACACTCTTTCTTCGTAATGGTATCAGTGTGCCTTGTTTTAAATAAAACCAACCAGACAAACCAAAAAGGTATGGCTTGGCACATTTATTCTCCAAATAGAAAAACTAAGTGGCAAAAATATGTATAAAAGACATAGATCAGAAATTATATTATCAATTGATGAAGATGTTCATTGGTAGGATGTTGACAACTAGACTTGGTGGCTTTTGTGTATTTCCTTTTCCAGTAAAATGGAAAGGCTCCGTCCTGTGGGGATTGCTTCTCCCCACTCCTTCTGTAGATGGCTGATTAGTAGAACCACTGCCGTTTTCTCCGCACTCTGAAACTCCACATTAGCTGTTCCCTGTGCTCTGCTAGCCATTTATATTTTAAAGGATCTTTTCACAAAAGGGACTCTGAGACCCTTTTAGAAATCATCAGTCTTTACCTTAGAGATAAAATTACTCTATTATCTTTTTAGCATTTATACTATTTTGGGGGTAGTTCATATCTCTGTATTTAAATTATTTACAGATTAATGTAGTTCCACCTAAATTGCCCCATTACTGGGACACTTTAATAGCTTCTCCACTTGAACCGTGAATTTTACTTCATTTCAAATGTATTTTCAAAAGCAGTCTGTATCATTCCTGATTTACCTGTTTACTATATGAAAGTAATAATTTAACCCATCTTCAAAGGCTTGTGCATTAGATTATTGCCACTGTGAGAAATTATATGTGAAATATGGTGTTCTTTCTAGTCTTTGTGACCTTGTTTTAATAACTTTACAAGACTGAGTTTTTTTCTTTCACTGATATTGAGTGCTTTTTCTTTTTTTTTTGTTTTTCTCCGGTACCGGGAACCGAACTCACGACCTTGTACTTGCCAGGCAGGCGCTTTGCTGCTGGGCTAAATCCCCAGCCCCTTCATTTGTTTTTGAAATAGACACTCATTCAAATGTCAGACTGCAGAGTGTACGTCAGCGCAGCTGCCCTGGTTTTCTAGTCTACCTTCCAATGGCTTTCTCTGTCTTTCTCTCCTAGTATTTCTGTGAAGGGTCTGTGTTAGTCTGATGCCACAGAGGATTTCCCTATATTCCTTTCTTACTTCTGCCTCTGTTACCATCTGGCTTGCATAGCTGATGTCCACTTGGATCGCAGTCTTCCCAATTACAATGTCGGTGAAAGTTGTAGTGTCTGTTCTTTTCCTTTCTCCCTACCAATAGGGACCCATGGCCCATCAGACATATTAGTATCACTGACTATGGTCCTTTTATTTTTGGATATTGGTCTTCATCTCTTTTGTTAATGTAAAAACCTCACATTTCCAGTTATCATGGATTCTTCTAGAACACTTAAAGCTGTGAATACTTTGAAGTCTAGATATTTTTACACAAATCCCTTAATGGCTTCCCATTTGAAAACAATAGCCCAAAATCTAACAAGGGCTTTATATTGGCTGTCTCGCTACTCTGTCTCTCACCTCAGGGCCTAATCCTTCTCTTGCTTACTGTGTTTCAGTTATACTGCCTCCTTGGCTTTCTTGAAGATACCAAGCACACTTTCTCCTCAGGGACTTTGCACTTTATGATTCTTTCATCTGGAATATTCTATTCCCAGATATCCTCATGATTTAACCTCTATTTCTTTTAGGTCTTTGCTCAAGTCTTACTTACCAGTGAGGCCTTCCCTGAGCACCTTATGAAATAACACTTACCCACACTCCAGCACGCCCCACACCCCATAGCTTCAGACAAACTTTATAGTTTATTAGACAAGCTATATGTTTTACTCACTGTCTGTGAGCCTCCTCTAGAATGCAGATTCTATAAAGGCACAGGACTTTAGCTTTATGAACTGTTACATTCTAAACCCTTAGAAGAGTATCTGGAGAAGATACTCCATTTCTAGCTAGTCATAAACGTTAAATAAATATTTGTCAAATGAGTGAATATTAAAAGTGCCACTGTGCTCTGTATGTTATGTGGGTATGCTATTTAGAAATGATCAATCCCTTCAGGTGAGAGCAAGGAGTTCCAATCAGACTGCTTGGATTTAAATGCCATTTGTGTGACCTTGCACAGGAACTTAACTTCTCTGTCTTAGCAAGTAAAACAGTAGCTGGCATGTCCAAGTATGCTATAATTTTATGGCTGTGGAAATATTCCACATCATCAAATTCCATTTGTTATACTTTCAGCTTATTGAGTTTTGTTATTTCTGAACATTTATGTCAAGGTTCTTTTAGGGTGGGGAGTACTTGTGCCAACACTGTTAATTGAATTTGCCCAAACTTATTTTTTTAAATCATGATTTTAATATTTCAATATAAAAGATTTAAGACAATATTTAGCCTGTATAGGTACAATATTGTGTCCATATCTGGGCTCCTGCTTGTAGTATCTCAGAGCTCTCTATTTCTAATTAGATTTGCTTGTGGTCAACCCAGTATGCCATGAATAAGTCGTAAAAGGCACCTTATGTGCTGCTGGTAACAAAAGAAATAGGCAGATACAAGCTGGGCTTCTTAAACAGAAACAGTGTGTTTCCTAGCATGCAGGTGAGTATGAAGCAGGCTTTCTCCCCTTCAAGATGTAACACTGCAGTTTTATACTTCCCGCCCACCTTCCGTATCAAATTTAGCTCAATATGAAGTGGCTCTTTGGTCTACGGTTGCATCACCCTAAATACACCCCATCTCATCTGAAGTGGCTCTTCAAGTTGGTGCAGTTAAGCTGACTTAGACAACCTCTTTTGTAGGGAAGGGGTGTGAATACTTTCATTTAGTATGGAAATAGTCATTTCATATGTATTTTAAACAGTTATTTAAATATAAGAACTTTTTTTTCTTAAAAACATTATTTCATACTTTTTATCTGTTATTTTCTGGATTATCTTCAAATAACTACTCATGTATTCATGTTCAACTATTACTTTCCAGTTGGCTTCTTTGGAGCCTTTTTAAGTTGCCAATGACAGTTAAATAAAAGTTAAAATAACAAATACTGGTAATGGTAATGGTAATTTTAAAAGACTGAGCACATTTTAGATATCATACTGAAATAGTTTTAATCATTTTCCTTTAGTTAGTAGGAATCTGAAAAATTTGAAGAAAACTTTGCCCATTATTTAAGAAAATAAGAAATTTGTCTTCAGAATAAAACTGAAGTTAGCCTGTGGTATCCATATGTTTTAGTTTAGTAGAGCATACAGATTTCTGTGAGTTATCACAAAATGAACACATCCGTGTAACCACTTTCCATTTAAGAAACAAAGCATTACCTGCATCCCAGAAGCCCTTTTGCAAAGTCAGCTGTTCTAATTTGATATGTTAGTTTTGCCTGTTTTATATATACACTTTGTATAAATAGAATTAACCAGGAGGTACTCCTTTGTCTCTGACTCCTTTTATTTACCATTATAATATGAGGTTTTTCTATATTTTGTATTGGAATACTTTATGTTGGTTGTAACAATTCCATTATGACCATACCACAATGTATTTAACCAGTTCTTAATAATGGGAATGAGTTGGTACTTTTTTTTTTTTTTTTTGGTATCAGGAATAGAACTCAGGACCTTGCACTTGCCAGGCAAGCACTGTGCCACTCAATTATATCCTTGGCCCTGAGTTGGTACTTTGATTGGTGTGCATGTGCATGCATTGTGTCATGTATATACTTAGATATAAATTCCTGTAACACAGGATTAACTTTAGTAGATAATACAAAACAATTTCCTACAGTGGCCATACCAATTTGCTTCTTGTTTTTTCTTGTTGTTTTTTTTTTTTGTCGGTACCGAGAATCAAACTCACGACCTTGTGCTTGCCGGGCAGGCACTGTGCCGCTGAGCTAAATCTCCAGCGCCCCCAATTTGCTTCTTGACAACCGCTTTTGAGAGTTAGGTATGGCCTTTATATATCTTTTGCAATACTTTGGTATTGTCTGTGTTTTTAATCTCAGACGTCCTGATAGGTATAGAGAGGTGTAACACTGAATTTTTAGTTTGCATTTCCCATATTATTAATAAGTTAAGGACCTTTTGACGTGATTTTTTACTATCTATATATCTGTTTGTATAAAGTGCCTTTTCAAATCTCTTATCAAGTTCTTTGTTTTTTATGCTGATTTACAAAATTTGAGGTACAAGATCTTTGTTGATCATTTATGGTGCAGTTACCTTTCCGTTGTATGGTTTGGCTTTTAAACACCATCTAAGTTGTCTTTTGATGAAGAGAAATTCTCATCTTAATGTGTCTCAATTTGTTTATTTATCAGTCTTTTCCTTCTTTATTCTTGCGTTCTCTGCCCTCTGTAAGAAATAACTCATTCTTGTCATGAAATATTCTCTAGTGTAATTATCTGAAAATGTTACTGTTTTATTCTAGTCTGCTTTATGTACCCTCTGGATATGTATAATTTATATGGATCACATATGTATAGTGTATTCATTTTTACATAAAACAAAAATCCCAGAAAATAGAAAATAATTAGGTAAATACATATATCTTCTATTTTTCATGCACCGTATTATATTTTCATTTCCTGACTCATACATACCAGACTTTATGTTAACCTTTTTAGAATCAAATAATATTATCAAGTGAATTATTTAAACTGTCAGTAGGGAAGAAATTTAACTCATTGATAGTCTAGCCAGAAAGCTTTTATTTCAAAATTTTCCCTTGATACTCATTTGAGAAAATATTCTATTTATAAGTCAGAAATTATACCTTCATATTTTAATATATAGTAGTTTAGAAACTACCATAGTCTGCAACTAGGTATGCAGCAGACATTCTGTAAGTACTAAGTGTGCCAAAACCAGATTTAATGATTTTATTTCCCCACTTTAAGCCCTTAAATTCATTCACCAAATAGCTACTCACAGTATATATTCATCTATTTGCTTATTTTTACAAAATTTTTTCAGAAAGTCAGTAGGCTTAAACTAACCATGAAAAGTTAAGAACAGTTTGTTCAGTTCGCTTTTCCTTTTTGTAAAAATAGCTGTGTAATTTTTTGTTTGTTTGTTTTGAAGAATAGCTCTATTTTCCAGTACATAGGTTTGTGGTGAGTTTTATTGCTATACCCAATAACTGTCCTCCAACTCTTTCTTCATTTTGAGAACTTATATGTTGAATCAGCAGGTACCAAGTTAAACCATTTACAAGTGGAATTTTGGAATGAGCATATTTATATTATCTGTTACCCGAAGGAACTGACACATTTTAAAAGAAATCTCTCACCTCAACTCAGGTTTGACTGTGTATTTAACCCTCTTACTTAATTTGGAATCTTTATTCTTCTGCCCCTAGGAAAAAAGAAGAGAAAACAAGAGTCATTTTTTGCCCTTAAATATTTTTTTAATGTTAGAATCATCCCTCATCTCAACAGTAATATCCTATGAGCTTTTTCTTTAAACTGTACGTGAGTGTAAGGTGATAAGAAAATGGTTAAGAGAATCTTAGTATTAATTAGTTTTTGAAATAATCAAGAAGATGGGTTTCCTGGAATTATTTAAGTATTTGGTTTCCAGTACCCTGCAGTATGTAACCATTAGTTTTGAAGGTGATTACATTGTTATTAGAAAGTTGAACTCCATTTAAATGCAATTTTATTGTATTTGAAGCCCAAGTAAAAAGCTTTATCTTTGAATGTAGAGTTGAAAATAAAAGCAAATGTCTAAGGTTATTAAAATTTATTGCATTTGTGGCAATTTCTGAAGTTAGTAATACTCTCCATTAACATATATACATAGTAATTTGTGTATGGTGGTATCTATCATAAGACCAGTAGTTATCTTTATGATTATCATGTGAACTTACTAATTACAGAATAAGTCTGCTAGAAAAAATAATCATTTTCAAAAATGTTCAAACACATAAGACAAGGAAACTGAATACATGGGTGTGAAACTGAACCACAATACAGTTAACCATTTCTAAGCCACATAAGCTGTTTAAATCCATAGCAGGTATGGTACCATGTTCAAGCTGCTATAATAGAACACCTATGATAATTGATTAAGACTTCCCTGTCACTTCTGACTGCAAGAGTATCAGGTTTTTTTTCCCTCAAATTGCTGAGTTCCATCCCAATCAACATCAGGATACTGAAATCTGCCAGGTAGAGACTGATACATCACTAAATTCACCTGCGCTCTCCTTTTCAGAGTAACTCATGTTCTTTGTCATGTATTGCTTTTCTTAAATGCATAATATGTTAAAACCTGAGCAATTTTCTTTAGGCTATATATTCTGTTGTGTTTTCACATGAGAATATTAATTAAACAGGCATCCTGTGATCTTGAATTCTTCATAAATAAAATATTAGAGTGCACAGTAACTTTTGGACATTGAAAGGTTCAATTCTAGTATATAATCCCACATTGCTTAATGCTGGGGATTTGTTCTGAGGAATTCATTATTAGGAAATTATAGCATTGCACAAAAACTGCAGAGTGACAAACCTCACTGATTGACCTGCCACTCCTTAGCTCAATGGTATACTGTCATATATAGTCTGTTGTTGGCTGCCAGTGAACTACAGTCTTGTGAGGGATAATTTGAAAGAGTACAATATGAGAATTAGGCCTACATAAAGCAGGTAACCTGTATGACTGAAAGAATTAAGGTTTTAACAACAGAGACAGGAAAAGTAAAGCAATACATGAGAAAGTGAATACTTTAGAGCCAATCTGTGCCAGTTGTATCAGTTTCTAGGTAGGCGTAAAAACACCCTGTATAGGTTTGTTTTCTCTCATTTTGTTTTGATACATTTGGCTAGGTCTGAAGACGCACAGCATCTCTGGGAGTGACCCTCTAAATAGAAATTTTTTCATAAAATCTGTGTGTTGCTTCTGTTAGAAACAAACTTGAGAATTACTATGGCCTGCTAAGCAGATAATCTTGTTTTTCTTACTTATCCATTGACTTAAAAAAAAAAGTTCAAGATCAGCTTGCCCTGCCTTTGTCTCAAAACTACAAAAAAAAAAAAAAAAAAAAAACACTAAAAACCCAGACATCTATCATTTGAAGCGAACTTTATGTCAGTATCTCTTGAATCCTCAAATGTACTAACAAAATTGAAATGGAAGACCAGACAGGGAAAAGGATAGTTTTTTTTTGTTTTTTGTTTTTTGTTTTTTGTTTTTAAGCATACGTATTTGTTGTTTTAAACAAAACCAATTTACTGACATCTTTTTTGGACATCCTAGATATTTCTAAAGTTAAGGAATGGTAAATAACAATAAATAGTATGTGTAATGCCTACTACTGTAATTTTAAGTTAAATGTGAAATGTCAGTGATACTGTCTTTAGCAATCTTTATTTTTCATGGAAGAAAAAATACTTTAAAAACATTTTAAGCCAAGTATGGTGATGTACACCTATAATCCTAGCATTCAAGAGGCAAGTGGCTTGCTATGAATTTGAGACCGTCCTAAGCTACATAGTGAGTTCAACACCAGCCTGAGCTATGTATGTAGTATAACCCTATCTCAAAAATCCAAAAATAAATAAATAGAAATGAAATGTTCTGTTAGTTCACTTCAAAGCATAGTTGCCAGCCATATTCTTTCTTTACAGTCAGAAAATTCACCACTCTCTTAGTTACTTCCTTATCCTTGGGACAAAATACTGGATACCCTCAGGAGAGGTTTAGTTCAGCTCACAATTTATAGAAGTTTCAGCCCATAGTTGGCTGACTCTGAGGCAGGGCAGCATGGCAGATATGTTTGGCTGAAGAGAAACAGTCCATGGCACAGCAAGCAGAAAACAGCGCATAACCTTCCTTCTTTCCTTTTATAGTCCATCCAGGCTACAAGCCTATTGATTGGTGCTACCCACACCCAGTAAATCCATTCAGCCACACCCAGAACTATACTAATCCAGTCAGTGGACTTACTGCCCATGATCCAGTCACCTCCCAAAAGCCCCATCTATGAGCACATGGGGTTTTGGGGGCACATCTAGATATAAGCTATAAAAACCACATATTCCGGACCTCTATGATTGAGACTATTTCAAATTACTACATAATTATAAATAAATGTTTACTTTGTATTGAAATACTATATTCATTTTTTAAAATGCCAACAAGTTGGTAGATTACCAAACATTATTCTAGTTATTTCTGTAGATTAGTATTTGAATCTTTCACCTCTTAGACATCTGGATAAATTAAGTGGACTACTCATGGTAAACCACAAAGTCTAGTTTTAATAGTGCTCATTTTTCTCAATGTAGGATTTTAATTCTAAACACATTTGTTGCATCATAATGATTTTTAAGTCAATGTGATATTAAAGAAAAAATAATTTTTATTTAGGCTGCCAATAAAATATTAAAGTATCACTAATGTACTGAGAGTGTGAAATTGACTAGAAAATTTAGAAATCAGAAAAGACATTCACAGTCTGTGCCTCCACCCATACCCTTACCCGCTCTGGGCCATATAAAATTTGAATTCCAAAAGATAATTCTGGCACAACTGAGACAGTCGATGTATATTAAATAAACCATATTACTTGGTAATTTTAAAAACTATTTCTCTGTAGTCTTAAAAATAGAGAATATAAAGAGCTCAGACTTTAAATCACCTTTATATGACTTGTGCATCTTGTTATATTTCTGGTTTGGGGAGAATTCTTGGCAGGAGATTAGGCCCACATCTGATTTTATGAAATGTAACCAATAGTGAGACAATGGCAGTAAAATAATGTCAACATAGTGATTCAATTAACTGTAATTTACATAAGTCACTTAAACGTCACATTTATTTAGTGGTATGTTTGTCATAAAGTTTATATCTGTTTCCAGAATTTTTAATGTTTATATTATTGCTGGTATTTTTCAAATTTAATATCGTGAATAATAATGTATATTACCCAAAACTTCCATATATCATTATAATTGATTGTTCCTATTCATAGCCCTTTTTGAAGAAGAAATCTAAATTTTTATTTTAAACATCTAGTTTTCATTATCTTGCAGCTAATTCAATTGTGAGATACTGGGAAAAATATATTTTTATCTTAGTTTGTAAGGAAACCTTTGGCCCTGAAGTAGAACCTGAACCTTTTTGAGAGTCATTTGATGGAAGGGTATAGTAATAATAGAGCGTCATTGTTTGTGTATGAAAGTAACTTCTGGTTTCCAACCCATATACAGTTTATATTAAATTGAAATGCTATGGAGTTTTTCAGTGTATTTGTTTAGATTTTAGGCTAGATGGTGTATTGGTTTTTAGACAAGATTTTTATAAATGACTCCAACACTGGATAGAAGTACTATGGTTTAAAAAGGAAGAATATAAAAATAACATTTCTGTTTTAATTAAGATGGAGAACTGAACAAATATGATGACTTTCTGTGCCTTCTGAGACCACCTAACTAAAAAGCATAGAAGCACATAAAGGAATAGATCCATGCAGCAAAGAAAATGATAGAATCACTAGCACTTACACATTTCCAGGAAGTTACTGGTAAAAGGAAAATTGGGAGTGAGTTGACCAATGAAACAAGTTATGGACAGACTGCAAAGAGGGACCCAATCTGTCTAAAAAAGAGCAGAGAGACAATATGGCTAGAAGTAGAAGAATGAATTAAAAGTTTGTATGTGAAGGTAGGAAAATTGATTCTCTTACCAGTCTGATCTCAGAAGAAAGGAAATGAACCATGTGTGAGGTGGTCATAACTCTGTTGTATGTATTGGTACTTCAGAGCCTACTTTATTAAGGGATTAGAGGCCTTGAAGGCTGATAGCTGGCTTCCTATCTGTTCACCAAAGCTCCTTCCTAAAGTAAAGCTTGCCAGGGTCCAAGGACACTCATGTGTACAGAGCTTCTAGTTAATGCTACCAACTAGGCAAGAAGACAAATGAAATCTATTTTCATTATTATTATTATGGTTGTCCATTGTTTCTGAAACCCTCATTCCAAATGCATGATTTTCTGTTATATTTTTATCAGTTTTATTGTTCATGGTCTGTTTCATTGCACACACATTTTTTTGTTTTTACAAATTGAAGCAGAGACTATTTTCAAATTGTCTCAGGCTTAGGAATCAGACTTTAGTAGCTCAGTCTTAGAAATCTACCAGAAACTATATTTTCCCCTGAAGATATTTTCATTTGCTAATATATTGCTGGGATATGATTTAGGAATAATTGTGCAGTCTTTGCATTTCATAATCTTAGTTTGAATTTGATAATTGTATGAGCTAACACTGATATTTAATGGTTACATATATGCTCATGGCAAATTCATATTCATTTACTTTCTTGGGTTGTATCTTTTTGCTTGTAAAAGATACAGAATGCTTTATTAAATTAAAACATTGAGAAATGTTGATGTCATTGAGAGAGAGCATGTCTATTGTTTTTAAAACATTTAGTAATGTGAATTGAATATTAGTGTTCAGAAACATTGAAGTTAGACCCACTTAATTTTTCTCATTTCCTTACATTTTCATGGATATGCTTATTGAGCTATTTTTATACTCATTCTCAGCTAAATAAATTAGCCCAAATATGCATGACTGAAATTGCTTTCTATAAAAATTTCCAAAACAGTTGAAAAAGTGGCAAGTCCTTAATAATTTACTTTATTAAAATGCTGTACCTGGCTTCCAGATGGATGTGTGATCAGAAGAAAAGAATCTAAAATGTATTGAATGTTAACTGTTCTGTTGTAAAGTCTGTTGTGATCTTATATCTTGTAATGAGATTGATCTCATAGCGTCTTTGAAACTTCAAAAGGTAAAGTTTCCAACTTCTACTCATTTTCAGGTTATTAAAGTTATGAAAAATATTTTCCTGTTTCTAAAGATCAGTGGCATTGACTTGATTATGCTGAAACATAGTTTGGGTATTGTTTTTAATCTGTAATAGACTTTAATGTTTTGTTCTTTGGGTGCTATAGAAATTATTATTCCTTATGCATTCGTTGGACTGTAAAGATCTAAAAGGTCTTAATTGTCCTTGGATTTATGCTTTTAAAAAATCAAAGAATGGATATTTTCTCTGCTGTCTTATTTTAACATTTAAAATAATATGTGAACAAATCTTCTAAGTCTTACAAAGGGCCTTTGCAGATGTGTTAAATACATATCTTGTCAACTTGCTAGAAAAATGGATTTCTTTTTTTTTCTGCTAACTGAATTTTTTAAAGTTGCGAACTATTAAATTCCAGATACTCTATACCATAGAAATATATGTTTATTTTTTATCTGAAATTTATGAAAGGAGAATGCACAGGAGGCTTTTTTAACAAAGCTTTAACAAAGCTTTGAGCTGGTACAGTGGAACATTTCTGTAATACCAGCACTTTGGGAGGCTAAGCTAGGAAGATCACAAATTTGAGTCCCACCTGGACTCTTAGGAAGACCCTGGGAAAACAGAAAACAAAATGGGCTGTGGATGTAGGCTCAGTACAAAGGTTCTGAGTTCAATCCCTAGCACTACCAAGAAAGAAAAAGACAGAGAAAAAAACTTTCACTTGCTTTATTCTTAATGAATACATAGACAATCAGCTTCTTGTTAAATAATATGTAGTAACTGGAAGCTCATCAGTAAAATTATGATATTAGTTTGGCACTGCAAGTTTGTTTTTTTGTAAATACCAGTTCTTTTCAAAATTAACTTCTGGGAAAGGAATATAAGATAACAAATTTACATAAAAGAAAAATATTGTGATGCCTTCAGGTAAGTTTTAATTTGAACAATAGCAATAGAAAATTTGAAGATTCTTAGAAATGGACTGCTTTTGTATAATGTAGCTCCAAGGTAAAAAAAAAAAAACTGTGTATATTTAATCTCCTTTGCATGCTAATTAATTTGACATTATTTCTTATGTTTAAATAACTTTATCTTAGAACATTGAAAATATTCTTCTATTGACTTCTGTTATTGCTGAAGAGTTTTGGTAACAATATGTTTCTTATACCTGTGTGGAGGTGTTCTGAAGTAGTTGCCTAAGAGATGGCCATATTTATTGCTTAAAAAATCTTTGGAATAAATTAATTATACAGGGAAGAAAAAGCAGGGAAAAGAGGAGCAAGTATTAGGGGATCAGAAAGGGTAGGAGCCAATGAAGAGGAAGGAGAATGAAGCGGATCACTGGAAGAGCTTTCCAGGAGTTTGGAAGTCTGTTCACGAAGGCAGTTTACATTGGCTCTGACGAGACGGGATTTATTAGTGTAAAAGCAGCATTGTTCTTGGAGTATAGCACATATGCCACCCTGTGAAGCTGTCAGTAGATCACATAATCACATCTTCTGTGGTTTTGGAGGGTGACTGAAGCCAGGACATCTACTTGATCTTGCAAGTGTCCCAGTTGGTTGGAGACTTCTTTGAGTCCCTGAGTGAGTCCTTTTGACAGTGTGGTGAACTGTGAAACAGATGCCTAGGTCTCCGATCCCCATCCTAGTTTCTGTGATTGTTCCCAGGGTGTCCATTAAGGGAACTAGCTGTGTGACGTATGTATCATGTATTATGGGGGAGGCAAGCATGGGTAGGTTGGGTATTGCTAAAGGAAGAGTGGGAGCAAGGAGACCTACTGTTCAGGTTCCGGCCCAGTTGGTAGGTAAGCAAATGTTGTTCTCTGTGCATACCAGAAGATGTCCATCTCTAGGGAATGGCATCCCATGAGATCAATTTGGAACAGGAGGAGGAGTTCTGAGGGTAGATTAGGAAGTAAATGTCGGACTGCATATAATTTGTGCCATATATAGAAGGAGGAGGTAAAAGTTAAAGCTGTCGGGGAAAAGGGTAAAGCCGTTTGTAATACTGCAGGACCCTCTTGGCTAAGAACAGCAAATTTTTGGCTTGGGAAGACTCTGCCTGCAGGCATATTGAGGTGTTTGCATTTTAGGGCACCTCTGGGGCTAGTGGAGTGTCTTTTAGGGGGTCTTTTCTCCTGTCTTGGCAAAATTCAGATGTGGGATTTAAACTATCGTGGGAGGAAGTGTACCTAGGTACCTGTAAAACAGTTCCCAGATGGTTAATGTTGTGGTGATCAGAAGGTGGGAGGAGATGGATAGTAGCTTTACAGAGGGCGAGATCTAAAGAGCTGACTGGGGTAAAATGATCTTATTGGGTTTGAGAAATGCATAGAGGAGCAGGTTGTGTTAGCTGGTGTCTGTTTTGGGAGGGACTGGTTATGGCCCACTGTGACAGTTGGTGAGCCTTTAAGGCCCGCTTATACCCTTTAGTGCTGCCAGGAGTCTGATGTCAGGTCCTTGAGCTCAGACTGTGCCCCTAGGATTGGCAGTCACAGGGAAGTGTAGCCCTGCAGGGTGTTTTATCCATGTTCCAAGGGGAGCAGGGATTACTGAGTCTGCTGTCTGAGAAAGATGTAGGCAGACCCAGCAGAGTGGGTGGTTGGTTCTATTAAAGGTTTGGATGTTTTTAGCAATGTGAGAGCATGCCTGATTGTGGTATCTGTGAAGGGTCTGTGTTGTGGTTTTAGAGGTTAAGAGAATGAGTAACACTGAGAAAGGATCAGAACAGGAGAACACAGAAAGTAAGGTGGTGATTTGTTCTAGAGAGAAGTTAGAGGGTTCCCTGTAGCCAGCCATAGGTCTCAAATTATGGTGTCTAGGGAGACAGAAGGTGAATGATGGGGCAATTCTGTTAGGATAGTCAACAAGCAGGCAAAGTTACTAAGAGAGAGACTCCTGGGGCTGTATTGATGAGTATTCGATCTCTTAAGTTACACAAGGCAGCTTGGTAATCTTCAGGGATGTGGGTCCAGTTGGTGTGCACTGGAAAAGGGGAGGCTTTTTTAGAGAGGAGATGTGGATCCAGGAGGAATGACCTTTTAATTTTGCCACCATTGGGGTGATCAGGATTACTTGAAAGTGCCCCTTATATTTTGGTTTTAATCCCTGAAAGAGGTTGGGGAGCTTTATGTACCCAGTCTTCAGGTTGTAGGGATGAAGGAATGATGGAATCTAGGCTGTTGGAGAGTTTGGGAGGTGGGTTAGCATAGTTCCAAATGAGATGCCTAAGGATGTTAAGGAAGAAATCTGAAAGAGGGGAGTGTAGGTTTGAATTGGAGGTAGGGAATGTGAAGGCAATGGGGGAGGGGGTCTTCCATATAGAATCTCAAAGGGGCTGAGCATAAGAGATTGCAGGGAAGAGACCAGGTTTGAAAGGGCTAAGTGTGTGGGAATTTAGTCCAGTCTAAGTGGACCTGGAAGGAGAACTTGGTTAGGCTTTGTTTAAAAAGGTTATTAGCCTTTTCCACCTTACCTGAGGATTGGGGTTGATATGGGATGTGAAACTTCCAGGTTGTATTTAGGGAGGAGGCTACCTGTTGGGCGATCTTTAAGGTAAATTCATGTCCTTTATCAGTTTGAATGGAGGTTTGGAGTCAGAGGTAGTGGAAGGTTTCAGTGAGTAGGATGTGTGATACTATGGAGGATCTTTTGTTTGGTATAAGAAATGCCTCTATCCTGAGAAGGTGTCAACTAGGACAAGGAAGTATCTTTTTTTTTAAACCAAAGGCATGTGAGTAAAGTCCATTCGCCAGTCATTGCTAGGGTGGGATCCCTGAAATTGATGGGTGGGAAAGGGAGGAGCTCTGAGGTTGCTCTGGGGATTGGTGGTTTGACATATGGAGCATTGGGTGATAATCTTTTGCAACGAGGTCCTAAAATTAGGGGTGAGATGTATGTGAGTGTATAGGAAATAGAGCAGAGGGAATGATTCAACATGGATGGTCATGGAAAGATGAAAAGAATTTGTGTTGCAAGCTTTCAGAAAGGACCAATTTTTCATGGAGAAACTACCACAATTCCTCTTGTCCCTTGGGGTGAGTAGGAAGGTATAAGAGGTGACAGGAACCAAGGAATGGAGAGAGAGTTGGTAGCTGCTTGTTTTGCTACTCTATCAGCCTTGTCATTTCCACAAATGATATGTCTGAGACGTTTATCCTGTGAGTTAGGTCTTTGATGGACATTGCATTGAATAATAGCAGCTCTATGTCAGTGAAGAGCTGCTTCTAGAAAGTGCTGAATTAGGGACCCATTTTGTGTAGTGGGTATTTTTTGGAGTCGGGAGTCCCCTTTCATGCCAGATTTGGGCATTTGAGGGTAGGATATTTTATGCATATTTGGAATTTGTGCAAATATTGATGGTTTTATCTTTTGTGAGAGCTCTAGTGCATGCAGTGAATTCTACCTGCTACAAAATTGTCCCTGTGGAGAGTACTGCTGCCTTGATTACTTTTCAGGGAAGGTAGCAGGATTGGCTATCATGATACCTTCAATAATTCTGTACCCTGCCTGGGAAGGGGTGGCTTTTGAAGTGCTTCTATCAATAAACCAACTGGGGGATCCTGAAATATATCCCAAGGTTATATGATGGAAGCAAATAAGAGTAAAATTAAGGAGCTCAGTGCATTCGTGTTGAGGGGTAGAGTCTGAAGAGTCAGGTATTGCGAGGAAGTTGGGAGGATTTAGGGCAGACAAGTGGCAGAAGGGAACAGTGTAGTAAGAGCTGAGCATGTAGGACTTAAACTGGAGCCAGAAAGAGAAGGGTTAAAGCAAAATGGCTGAAAAGGTCACAGAGGTTGTGTGCAAAGTGAACCTGTAGGAGCTGGTGGAGAGTAATCTTTTGGGCCTTGGGGATAAGGAGTGCAGCTAATCCTAATACCTATAAACAGAGAGGCCAACCTTTTACTTCAGGTCGAGCTGTTTGGATATATAGGTGACAGGCTAGAGGAAGTCTGTAGCTTGCTGTGCAAGTAGCCCTGGTGCTTGTCCCTTTTTGCTGGTTAGAAATAAAAAGAAAGGTTTATTAGGATTGGGTAGGGTCAGAACAGGAGCCTTAAAGAGTCCTCACTTGAGAGTCCAAAGAAAATGGGAATTAAGTCTGTTTCTGGCACTTTTTCTTGGGGATCTCCATGGGAAGCCTCACCCAGGGGTTTTACAATGAGTGAGAAATTAGGGCTCTAAAGTCTAAAATAGCTAAGAAGCCCCAGGAAGCTCTGTGGTGAGAAAAGAAAGACTGTTAATAGCCTATTTTCAGAAAGCCTGTATGCATTGAGTGATAGGGGTGACATGAAGGCTAAGGTAAGTGAACTCTCATTGTACCAGTTGGGCCTTGTGTTCTAGAACATGATATACCTTTTCCCAAAAAATTTGAAAAGAGACATAGTGTGGGATATAGATTCATTTTTCAAGGTCCTACAAAGCAAAAGGTCATTAACATATTGGAGCAGGCAATCTTCTGAAAGCAAGTTCAGAAGATTAGAGGTCTTTTGTAATGCTTGGCCAAAGAAATGAGGGCTATCTTGAAATCCTTGGAAGAACCATTAGTGTGAGTTGTTGGGTGAACAGAGATATGGGGTCTGGTAAAGATTCAGATAAAGATAAAGATGATAAGTTGTTGGGAATTAGGGCTAAGGGGCATAGTAAAAAAGGTGTCTTTAAGGTGTAAAACAGTAAAATATTGAGCATTGGGGGAGTACAGGAGAGGAGGGTGTAGGGCTTGAGGACCACTGCAATGAACAACAGCTTTCTTAATCTTTTAGAGATCTTGGACTAAATGGAAGCAGCCATCATATTTTTTTACAGGATGGGTGGGAGTACTGGGGGAATGGATAGAGACAAGAATTTAGGCTTTAAGAAGCTGATTGATAATGGGCTGAACACCAAGATGGCCATCCAAGCTAAACAGGTGTTGGTTGAGTGTGAAAGCTTGAGTAGAGTCCTACAAGGCTGAAGTCACATCTGAGGGGAAGGTCTCATTATGGGGTACAACTGGTAGTATAAGGAAGGGCTCAGAAGTAAGAAAGGGAATATATATAGATGCCCCATGCTATGGAGGATATCTCTTGTCAAAGGGGGCACAGGCCAGTGTGAGATTAACAAGAAAGAGTGAGTGAAAGTTACATGGCTGAAAGAATACTATAGGGTGGAGTCTTGGCTGGCATTTCTGTTATGCCCTTGACACAAACAACTGAGATAGTGGAGGGGAATAGAAGCCTGAATATTCAATAAGAGCAAAGGAGCAGGTGCCTGAGTCAACAAAAAGGAAACCTATTTTCCCAGCTACTACCATTGTTACCTGTGGATCTGTTGATGGTGTTGTAGAGGGCTCCTTGGGATTTGGGCAGTGTCAATCAGCCGCTAAAGGTAAGGCTATGTGGGCTGCCAAGTCTTCTCCTGATGGAGAGAGAACTCAGAGGAGGGGCCAACTTCCCCAAAGGACAATCCATTTTCCACTGACCCCTCTGTCCATAGTTAGGACATTGCCTGGGATTAGGGCAAGCTTTTGCCCAATGGCGCAGATTGCTGGAGTGAAAACAGTTGCTAGGCAGGTGTAAGACAGAGCCTTTGGCAGGTTTTTTCACTGGGGGTTGAACTAGGGAGGCAAGGATGTGATATTTGACTTTAGTCTGTTTTTTCTTTTAGAGTGCTCTATCTTGGTTGTTGAGAAGTATAAAAGCAAGATTTATAACCTTCTGTAATGTTTTGGGTCCATTTTCTAATTCTTACAGCTTCTTGCAGATGTCTACATAAGACTGAGAGATGAAGTGTAGCAGAATTAAACTTTTGGGAGGGCTAGGGTGGGTGTTTGTATATTTAATCATGCCTCTGAAGGGCAGTTCGTAAAGAGGGGTGGATTTTCATCTGCCCCTAAGATGATTTCTTGGAGGTGCTCATAATTGACCTGATTATTTTTATTTTTTTTCCATTATTACTAGGAGGCAAGTGGTCCTGTGATCATGATCTCTCCTACCAGAGTTGCCAAGTTGATATTTCCACTCAGGGCCTTGGGTTCAGCCCTAGAGACCACTTGAGCTGCCTCAGGGTATCTATCAGGGTGTTGGTGATAGAGCTCCTCAGCATGCTTTTCAGTTACCTGCCAGATATGCTCCTTTCCCCCAGCAGTAAGGGCAGACAAAAGGACAAGGTAAATACCCTCCGAGGTGAGGTTGTATGTTTGAGTGAGTAGTCACAATTCTTTTCTGAATTTATTGGGATTTTCTGAGAAGGACTCTGTTGGAAACATTCTAAATCAATAATTGAAAAGAAATGTGAACATGAATAGACCCCTCAATCCCTGCTACCTCGTGGAGGGGTAGGATAGGATATAAAGTGCTCTGGGGAGGTTTGGGGTAAGAAGAGTGCAAGATTGTGTCTGAGGGGCAGAAAAGGGCAGGTTTGAGGAGGGAACTTGGTCCAAGGAGGCAGGTGGGCTGGTGGATGTTGGAGAAGAGGAAGAATGTTCAGAGGAAGAGGGGCTGAAGTTAGGAGGGTTGTGCACCTTGTTAAGGTTGTTGAAGAAGTGGGAGGAAAGAGGATGAGGTATTGTCAGCAGCATTGGATTCCAGTTGAGGGAGATAGAGGGGGTAAAGGTGTGATGTTGGGTGAGGAGTGGGAATAGGAGGTTTTGTTAGGTTAGACATGAAGGTATAAGGGTTTTGTTCAGCAAAAAGAATTTGGAGCAGGGAGAGTAAGACAGAGGAAAAGTTGCTCATGGAAGGTAAAAAAGGCCTGAATGTAAGGAACCTCTGACCGTTTGCCATTTCTCTGAAGGAAGTTCTCAGAGAATTTGGGTTTTGACCTGAAAGAGTTAATATAAACTCAGAGGTATGATAGATATTGTGAAATGATAGGAAAACGCTCAAGGGTAAAGAGAAACTGGGATATGGGAAAAGAGAAGGGAAAGAAGGAGAAATTTTGTATGTATGTATATATAGGATAGTTAACATAGTTGTTCTACTGTCTTCTATTTCTTTGCTGAAAGAAACTGTCAATGAGTCCTTGATTGATCAATATTGCATGTCTCTTTGTTTTCATGAGAAACCACTTTCAAGATATCAATATGTAATACAACAAGCATTGTTAATTTTCTACTACTTTGTAACTCTGTATTGTCTGTACTGTTCTTTTGCTATTTTGTAAAAGGTTGTCTGTCTGTTAATGTTTTCCTCCTTTCATTTTTAAAATAAAAAAAAAGAATTGGGGTTTTGAAAGTACCTCAGCTAGCCAGCATGACCCATTATCTAGTAGGTACTGAGGCCACACAGCAGTGGTGTAAAAAATCAATTTTTTTGGTTTAATGTCTCCTTTTAACCCCAATTTGGAAAGATGATGCAGAAGACAACTGAAGGGGCTATCTCCTGATGTTTTTGAGGGAGAATTTCCCATCACAGCAGTTGGGGAGGGGGCAGCCAGGTTCAGGAAACAGGTTGTCTCCCCGCAGTTGGCCCCTGAAACAGAGTATGTAGGCTCCTGGAGCTGGACAGGACTGTCCTGCATGCTGAAAGGAAGCATCCTCCCTAGTCAGTGTAGAAGGTCTTCCTTTTTTCTGGTGTTCTCAAGTAGACAACAGGGAGGAAGGTGGATTAGCAGCCAGTGGTGGCTGTCTGGTTTGAAGCCTGGCAGTATGGTCCCTAGACTGGAGTTCCCAAAAAGAAGGGCTTGGGGAAGGGAAGAGAGATATGGTTACCTAGTCTGGTGGTCAGGATTTGAAAGTTGCTTCCAGGGGTTTTGAGGCCTCACCAAAGGATAGCCTTGGCCACAGTCTCACAGTCTTGCCACAGAAGGCAATTGCATTTGCACAACCAATTCTTTGGGAAGGCTGGGGGGTGGGATAAGAAAAAGGAGGCTCTCAGGATTGAGGAGTAAGCCCAAGACTAGTTGCCACTGTCCATTGCTTCCTAGGTTGTAAAAGAGCCCCATTCCCGGGCTTCAGCACCAGTTAAGCAGGAAAGATTGGACATGAACTCAACAGTCCAAGCAGGTTTATTGCTAAATCTGTGGAGTCCTCTCTGTGTGAGCAGAACAGAGACGGTGTCTTTTACAGGATAAGAAGCTTTTTAAATAGCATTTGTTGGGGATGTTTGGATTTTTTTCTTGGGGGCTTTGAGGGGTAGGTCAGAGAAATGATGGGCTTATGGCTTGCTGATGTGTCCTCTGTGACCGGCTGATATGTCCTCCAGGAACTGCTTGTGACCTAAGTAAAATGAAACCTGCGTTTCTCTAAGATGTGGGGTGGACTCATTTAAATTGGAGGTGTCCATGCCCAGGCTTAATCATACAATCTATGTGAAATTCAAGGATGAAGTAAAGAGGTAAATGTGTCATTTGCCATTATGATCCATCTTCTTCTAAAGTAAAATGTAAAATTACATAGTTTGAAATTAAGAGAAACTAAAAAGATGGTGAATCACAAATAGAATCCTACCAACATGTTTGAAAAGGAAGAACATGTACTATTCTTAATGTTTAATGAATTTGTAGAAGCCATTTATTTAGCATTAACCTTTGTCATGACTTGATTATTTTTCCTAAGCAAAAGAGTTTCAACTACTGATTTTAAGGAAGTTTCTTGAACAGTGTTTATTATTGGTCATCCTGTTTAAGAACTCTTAATGTTTTTATTTCATGGTGACAAATACTTATTTTGATATATTCAATGCTCAGCATTGTTAGGTTGACTTAAGACCTAGAGATGACCAACTAAAGCAGAAACATTCATTAGCACAATAAATATGGCAGCATGTAGGGTCTGAAGTAGAAATTTAAGTCTGCCCTGGAGAGGCAGGGTGACAGCTTTTAAGCCTAGGGTAGAGGGCAGAACTTGAGCTGGGGAATGAAACGAGGGATGGAATAAGGAAGTTAGCTGGCTTTAAACCTAGAGTAGAAGTTAGGTTACTGGGTGTCGTTCTAGTCAGGGTGACAGGTCCCTAGAACGAGGTGCGTGCAAGATGATAAGAAAAAGCAAAAGAGACAAGAAAAACAAGGGAGGCCAAAGTCTGGGATCCAGAGGCCTACAGCCTCTCAGACTGCGGCCCCGATTACCTATCTCAGTCACCTTTTATTGAGTGAGAACCAAGGGCGTGGCTAGTACAAATGTGCGGATACCAGATGTTTTAGTAATTAAAGCATTATCCTTCTCCAATTCTGCCTCTTATGCTGCTGGCAACAATTCCCAGGTGGGCCTCTGACACCCAGCACCACGCTTGCTCAATTCAGCTGGGGGTTATAAGTTGACCACCAGTTATCAATTCACTACAATCAAGGTCCTTACTTCCCATTAATTTTTACAGTGCATGGCAAGACTGAAAAAATAGGGATCTCCTGCAACTCAAATACACTCTTATCTACAGGTGAAAGGTTTCAGTTCATTTTTGCAACAATAAACAAATCATTGTGTGTTGTCAGTGCTTTCTAATCAAAGAAAGTCCTTCTCCACAGCTGGGGAAGGGGCGCACTGTAAACTAGCAAGTATTGATGCATTTTATTAAGTACATATTTTTAAAAAACAGCACGCCATGTCAACATTTTGACTGATATATTTTAACTTACCAACATGAAAGAAATACTCTGTTATGTATTTTAATGGTGATTATAAAAGAAATTCACTGCTTTTCTCTAGGCAAGATTCAGTAAAAGGAGAAAATCAAGTGTTTCATTAGTGGTCATGCAAAGCAGTAGCTAATCTGCACAAGTAAATTACTGTAGCTGTGTGCTCATGGACAGAGATTTGTTTAAACCACATTTTAATTAAATAGTTTTGGGGAAATGAGTAGAATTTAAGATGAGACCCTGGCTTCAATTTGTCATATTTTTAATAATTATATTTGAAACAAAGTTCACTAATAGGTGTTTAGAAGAGAATAAAAAAGTTTTCATTTACATAGTTCCAGTTTATTTATGGAATAAGCTTTATATGTTTGTCAAAAATATTCCAAAATAGGAAGAAGTTGTGAAACATCTTCTATTTGTGAAAATTGGAAATTATTAACAAATCAGTAGGATTGCTTTTGTATTGTCTTGCCAAGACATACAAAATTTAATTTCATTTTTCTTTTAGTATCATCTAGAAAAACCAATTCTTATGTTATAGACATTGGTAGTCTGTGGAAATTTGTTACTTTTATTTTAAAAATGTAACTGCATTCAAAACAGATCAAATATCACCTACAAAGGAAACTACTGTGATGAAGCAATGTATATTTCTCAGTACTACTTATTTGCCAATACGACTCATTTTGATGAAAAAGAAGTGGATTATAATGTCCAAAACTGTTTATTGAACAGAAAAGATGGATCCAGGTCAGAGATGTATCTATGGAAATAATAAATCTGAAAATCTTAGTGTAAAATTTCTGTTTCCTTTTAAACTTTTATTAATCTTGACAGGGTAACAATGCGTAGTTCTATATATAACAATGCATAGTTAATATAGTTTTCAACAGAGTAGAAATTCAATGGATTGTGTTATGGACACATTTCTTTCTGTGCCTGTTGAATTAAATGTAAAGAGTTCTATGCCCTCTAGTTTAAATATACACAGTTTAGTTGGAGGAGAAGATTTTATAGTGAAATACATGTTTTTATTTTATTTACGATTTTTCAATTTCAAATTCCTGTACTATAAGAAGATATTATAATGCCTGGATTTTTATCATTGTTGACTATAATTTTTTAGAGCCAAAGACTGAATTTAGGGCCAATTTTTTGGCTGAAATGTAATATTTCTACATCTTTATAGGGTACATTATCAAATGAATAGCTTGCAAATGTATTCTCCCATTCTGTAGGTTATCTCTTAAAGCTCTTGATTATTTCCTTTGCCATGCAGAAGCTTCTTATTTTGGTATAATCCTGTTTATTTGTTTTTACTTTTGTTGCCTATGCCTTTGGAGCCCTTTTGAAAAAACATTGCTTACGTCAGTGTCTTGAAGTATTTCACCATATATTCTTGTGGTAATTTCATAGTTTCAGATTTACGTTTAGATCTTTGATCCACTGAAAAAAAGGATGTCATCTGAATGCAAAATATGGTTAGTTCCTTTAATCTGAGACATTAACTGAGTTTTTAAAGCAAGCCCATGCTATGTAGATGAAATATAGTCATACAGGTTAATATGAACAAGTTTGTGTGCTAAAAATCTCTGATACTTTCTATATTCAGAATAGGTTGCATTTCATTTTGTTTCATTGAAAAAAGTACTGAACATGTATTTGATATTAATGCTATGGCTTAATCTCTGTATTTGGCCACTACTGAAATGAATTTCATGAACTCATTGTATTACAAATATGTTTTACTCTTTCCAAAACAGTAACATAATTTTGCGTTATTGCTGGTCTATATATTCAAGAAAAATTACATCTAAAATAGCTAGAAGTTGCAGTTTTAACACGCACTAATTTATGGTGAGTAAGACCAATTCTAACTCTTCCCTGCCTTAAGAATATTCTGCATACTGACTTTTTCATTCTACTCGTCAGGATTTTTCATGAAGTTCTGATAGTACTGCTGAAATTGACTTTGACTGTGTATGTAAAGGATCTCTCGGATACTGTACAAGCTTGGTTTTATTTTTACAAAATCTGACTTTTTCTCAACTACATGATATAGGTAAATAATTTTTCATAACTATTTATATAAGTCCCACCAACCTCTCAGTTTAATATATGCTAACCCATATCTGACTTGAAAGTAAAAAGTCACTTGTAAATACTTCAGAGTTAAATGGAAGATTTAACCTGTTTCTACACTGTATTCTACCCAGTGTAGAAATGTCTGTCTTAATTCCCTGTTCTATTAATCTGTTACCACTTATCAAAAAATTATAATTAGGGGCTGGGGATTTAGCTCAGCGGCAAAAAGCGCCTGCCTGGCAAGCGCAAGGTCGTGAGTTCGGTTCCCAGTACCGGAGAAAAAAAACAAACAATCAAAAAATTATAATTAATATAAATGCTTTCACCATTATGACATCTTTCCCCATCTAGAATGGATCTCTTATTAAACCCTTGGTGTTCCATCACAGTAATAATTCCATGAAGAATTTCAGTTTCACAGTTATTATTGAAAACTTCTTAATAGTTTATTTTTAAAGTATGTTTTATTAGTTTGGCTTAGGTTACAATGACTAGACAAATTAGTTTCTCTAATTATTAATTATTAAAGACAACAGACTTCTTAATAGTTTATTTTTAAAGTATGTTTTATTAGTTTGGCTTAGGTTACAATGACTAGACAAATTAGTTTCTCTAATTATTAATTATTAAAGAATTAATTATTAATTCTCTAATTATTAAAGACAACATATGACAAACAAAAGTAGAGCAGTCTGATTATGTTTCTGATCCAAATCTTTTGCATCTTACTTTATGTAAATAAGAACTACCACTGCCCCCATAAATTTTTTAAAACTTTTCAACATTTGCCATAGCTTTTGATCATACCCTGTATGTTAAAAAAATGAAATTATTGTCAGAGTCTATGAAACACATAATATTCTATATAAATCAAAGCACCAGAACATATGTAATGAGTTTAATTTTCAAGGTTATTTAAAAGAAATTGCAATTAGAAAGCTGAATAACTGAACGAAATAAATAGGTCATACTTCACGTAACCTTAGACCCCAAATCACTGTGGCCTATGCTGCTGATGGCCAGATTGACTTGCGGCATATGTTAATACATATGCATATAATCTGCACTTACGAGTAATGCTGTGTTCCCTATACTTACTGAATCCTGGCTTTTAGAGGGAAAATGAAGAAATTGAATTTTATTAGAGTAACACAAGACTGCCCTTTAGATATTGTTTAATTATCAGAAGTTCTAAAAGGAATGAAAATGTGTTGTGTACCACATCCCACAATCAGAATAATTATTGTGCTGAAAACATATACTAATAAAAATAAAAGTAAATTAATTCTAGAGTTTGGTTTTACAGAAACATAGTTAAAAACCATCTTATTTTCAATTGAGTTTATATTTTTTAAAGTGCTTGTTCCGTGACACAGGCCATTTCCAGTGTAGATTGTTAATGTAGTTGAGTTTACCCCTTAAAAGGTAGTCTTTAAAATACATTGTTAATTTACATGTATTGTATTAAAAACAGTGCAGCATTGTAGTAATGAGGATGATAGTAGCATCTATTAGCATTAATTTACTAAACATAATCTATAATTCTCTATAATTTCATATATAAAACAAATTAAAGGATATTAGTTATGTCATGTACCTCATTTCCCCTACAATTATCATCTTGAAAAGTTTATAGTGCTGAAAAATGCATAACATACAAATAATTTCTGGGCAACTAAGAATTTCTACTTCCATTAGGAAGTAGAAATATATAATATTTCTTAATATAAAAAAGATGAAATATTCTTAATATTTCTTAATATAAGAAAGTAAAGAAAAAATGCTAAAAGTGATTATGACCTGCTAAAACAAACAAAAAAAAAAAAGTTCAATTTCCCGAGTTTCACAGTCCTTCAAATATAAGTTTGGTTCCTTATTTGTTGTTAGTTGTTTACACTGATTAGTAAATATATACTCTATATTTCATGTATTATGCTAAATACTGTAGTATTTTCACTAAGTCTGTTGGCATAATTACTATTAGTGTTTGACAAACTAAAATTGAAAAAAGTACAATGACTTTGAGTTTGTATCGGGTCTGTCTAGTCTAGAATATTCGTGTCACCACTGTGTTAACCTGAAATCTAAACATATCAGAGACCCATTTAAGAGTATAACTTCCTGGAGCCCCACTACCTGATTAGAATTCAGGCTGTGCCACAGAATTACTGGCTGTGAGAATTTGGTTGTTACCGAATCTCTTTGTGCTTCAGATTCCTCATCTTTTATGTTCTGTTTGGAATTTTCCCCTTCATCATTTGAACTTATTAAACATTAAATTTTAGAAATGATCATCAAAAAATCTTAAAGTGTCTTATGGATAAAAACCTGGTAATCTGAACAACTACTTTGAAGATAACAGTATGCAGTATAACAACCAGTGTTTACTTCCTATCTTATTTTAAAGTTCTGTATCATTTTTAATGCTTTTTATTTTTATTCTCTTTAAAATAAAAACAAATTTAACAGATGCTTTTCTTCATTCAGCAAACTTATATTAAAGGTGCTGGAAGTGTAGCTCTGGTGGAGTATGTATTTACCATAGATGGGTCCCTGGATTCAGTCTCCAACACCACCACCCACTAAAAAGACAGAAAACATATATTGAAAACTTACTATGTCCATATTCTACATTAAGTATTGACAGTTTAAAATATATATGCATATGTTGTGTGACCTTTGACCTCAAAGAATGTACAGTTTTTGTGGAAGCCTCCATTGTCAAACATCAGGGTGTCTACTAACAGAAGAACAGTAGAACAACAAAGCCAGTGACGGGTAGCACGGAGGGAGTAGGAAATCAGACAGTTTCACAGAGGAGGTAACATTTCAGGAGAGTAAGAAATTACCAGGAAGAAGAAAAAAATTACCTTTAACTATTTTTAAATAAATAAAAAATAAAAACAGAAATAATTTAATTCTCAGAGGATAATCCAAATACAAATATGTTAACAATACTGTTTATTACATATCATGTTTAGGCACATGTTTGTATCATAGGATTTTTTTTAATTCTTAGTTTTAACATCTAGGTTTAAAAAATCAGTTGCTTAAATTGGGACATATATTTTGCTTAGTATAAGTTACACTGAGAAATACTAAAATGTCAATAAATGTTGGTGAATAAACCTTGAAAACAAATGAAACTGGTTAAAAAAGACTCTATAGTGTTGGATTACATGAAAAACGATACTGTTTTCAGAATAGACAAATCTAAAAGGACAAAGGGTTGCCTAGAAGGTAGGTCGGAGGGCGTGAGTAGGTGGTTTGGCAGATAGTAGCTAAAGGGAAAGAGGTTTCTTTTTGAGATGATGAAAATATTCCAAAGTTAATTGCAATAGTTGCACAACTTTTGACTATATTAAAACAACTAATTATAAGTTTAAATGATTCACTTGTACAATATATGAATGTTTCCATAAAGCTATTACAAAAGCAAGTAAGCTAAATTTTCCAATACTGTTTTCACTAAGTTAAAATAAAACTCATACTCTGTTTATTCAAGAGTTACTTGAGTTATGGAACAGACTCAAGTATCGATTGTATCTATCTGTGTTGAATGGACAGTATTATGCCGTGTGTACTGTATTTCAAACATAAAAACCTTATTTATGAGCTCCAGATATGCTAAGTATTATAGAATAATACCAACTTGTTAAAACCATGTAAAGATTATAGGAGTATACCAACTTGTTAAAACCGTATAAGGATTATAGAAGTATACTAACTTGTTAAAACCATATATTAGTTATTCTCCTGCTACTGAGACAAAATACCCATTTGAAATATAAATGAGAAGTTTGTTTGACTCATAGTTCTAGTGGGTTTAGTCCATGATTGGCTGCCCTAAGGCAGACACAATATGGTAGAAGGGCATGATGGAGTAAAGCTGCTCAACCCATGGCAAGCTGGAAGTGGAGAAAGGAAGAGCCAGGCACAAGAATACATCTTGTGGGTCACTCATCCAGTGACATACCTCCAAATAGGTCCCATCTCCCAACAGCACGTTAGCCATAAACTCACCAGCGAATTAATACACTGATATATATGATGCCCCCATGATCTGTCACCTTCTAAAAGCCCAACCTTGGAATACAGGACACTTTTGAGGGACATTTTAGATCAAATCCATAACAAACCAGGTAGTTTATAGTATACGCATCATTAGTTCACTTGATTCCAAGAGGATTTTGCAAATCATAATCAGGGACTAGGTTAGCAGGATTCCATTGCAGATGGGAAAATGAGCTTGTTCGTCATACATCTGGAATAACACCATCGTAGGTTAAATTATCCTTAACGTGTATGCTTTAAATTAACCCTATCTGTTGAACTAGGGATTGTACCTGCCTTTTTTACCAATTTGGGTTTATAGGTGTTGGGGGTAAAATGGATATTTCCTATTATGCTACAGGTAACAATGGATTTTCAGCTATGCATTATATAATAAATTCAGTACACCTTGTAACATAAAGCAAATGCTAAACTTCCTTTTTGTTTTGCTGAAAGAGAGCTTCCAATTAGCTGATAAGAGGGGCAAATTGTAACTAAACCGTGAAATGAACACTGGCTTAGGTACATATTATCAGTCCTCTTTTCTTAATGACTGACCTGACAGCACACACTAGAAAATATTAAACCACTGTTTTTAATTACCTTTTTCTTACACTGGGAAGTACATTAGGTTATTTAATTTTGGATGTGAAATATAAAGTAGCTCTTGAAAGTACAGATGCAGCATATGGACTTCTGTCTGTAAATCCAATAAAGTGATTGTACAAAGATATGAGAAACCCAAATTTGAATATAAAGCTCATCATCTTGAAACTATAGGACTTCAATTTAGCATTTATAATATACCCATTATTCCTTAGTTAGGATACCAATGCATTTCAAGATGTTAAGTAATGCAACTATTTCAGATGATAATGATTCAGTAATCAGATATTTATAATACATTATAATTCCAGAAAAATATAGTATCACATTATTTAGTACAGAAAATGACCCATTTTAAAGTGCCACCACCCTTAGCATCATTTCTCACTGTTTAAAAACCTTTGTGAAATCACATTCAAAACCTCTTATCTTGTTGATTATATTCAGCAACCATAGCCAAACATTTCAGTACCAAACCTGAAAATCATTATGGCATATTAGCACACACATATAAATTACAGTTAATGAATTCTATAGGAAGTGCATTTGGATGGGCTTTAAGTTTGTGATCTGATCATGCACAGCACATTATATTTTTAAAAGAAAGAAAATACGGTGATGATATGATTGCCAAACATTATTTTGTCTTATGTAAGAGCACAGCATTATTTTGCCCAGAAGGAAAAGGACACATAAAGATACCAGATCAAATGTCCCAACAACCAAAATAAATATATCTAATTAAACATTTAATGAAAATATTTTCACACACACACACACACACACACACACACACACACACACACTGCTACAATTTTCATATTGATTAAAGATTTCTGGCCAAAAATGATTTGTTGATATGTTGGCAGCCAAAATTATTATTTTTTCAGCCAAGTATATACTATATAAAGCCCCAAATCTTCCGTTTTAACCAGCTTGAGGTGATAGTCTTTATGTATGAGAAGTCATTTTTCAAGTTTACTGGAGAATCAGTACTTAGAGTTTAATTACTATTTAGCCCATATATTTTGTAGGTAAACCACAGTAATGAGATCTACATGACCATTGTGTTAAATTTGTGTTAAATACTGACTGCAGTGTATGTGATTGGGAAGCATTGTCATCATTTATACTTATTCTGATATTCTGCATGTACAATATTTTTCCCTTCAGAGGAAAATGATATAACATCAACTGAACTGAGAATTAAAAGATTTGGCTAAATGCAGTATCTGGTATATATGTATATTTGTGTACATGCTAGAGCACGCATGCATAAAATTGGAAAAGACCCAGGAGGCAGCATGTTGAACCTACAGAACTAGTACTCTAGCATTGCCAGCACGTGCAGTGCATTAAGAGGATTCTGGAAAATGGGTTTATATGAAGAGTCATGGGCCACACTTTGAAAGTTTTGACTGCCATGTTATAAGCTTTGAATTTACTTTTGCTGTTTATATTCTGCTTGTGTTCTTAAGTAGATAAGCATTTTGCCAAACTGTAATGTTCAAAGATTAAAAAAAGAAGTTATAATTTGGTGGATGTGAGAGACTGTGGCCCTGTCTTTTCTATCAAAGGATATAAACAGGCACGCCTCCATCTTAAACTCTAGTTCACCCTAGGCTGTGTTCCCCCGCCTTGTACACCGGGGTTGCAATTGCTACCATTTAAACAATCATCTGCCTCACTTAGATTTGGGGAGCACACCCACAGACTTTCAGTTCCTGGAACCCCAGCCCTGCCCAGCAACCCTTCAGCTGCTCCCCTCACCACTAGTCAGTCAGGGTGGATTGTAAACCTTTAAGCCAGCCAGTGGGGAGAAAGTCAGTTCCTGTTCATGCCCTTAGGATATAAAAGGAGCCTGCTCTGCCTCTCTGCATCTGCTGCCTCATTGCTGGGCTGTGCTCTCCTCCTTCTGCAGAAGAAAACTTGCCTTGTCGAGATTTCTGGGTGTCTGAGTACTTTATTTCCACACCAACAAATTGAGTGCAGAAACTCTTCCTTACTGATATTTTATGGTTCAAACTACCTCACTTCCCTAGTTCAATATGCCTTGATAGGTGTACTTTTTAATATCTTTGAGTTATAGAATTAAAACCAGTCTTAGGAAATGATAAAGTCAGGCTGCCTTACAGAAAAGTGGCGATTTGTTCCTGTCTTTCCGCCTAGGATGCTTTGGCCTGTACCTTTTTAACTGACACCTTTTGAATCAGAGTTGGCTGTAATAAATATTACCCTTTTGGTTGTTAGGATTGATTTCATGGGTCTGACTGATGGTTACAGGACCCCTTCCTTACAGTCCACGGAATTCTTTCCATATTTAGGATTTGCAAAGGACAAAGGACCTTACTTTGGTTAAAAGTGTATTCCTTCCCCTGGCTTATTCATCTTTGTATCATGAGCATTGTGCACAGAACCTGGTATTATTTAAATGTTTACTGAATGATTAAATACTGTGGGTGATAGAAATGGCTAACACTTCTGTATTTGGGTAGAGTTTGATAGTTTATTCAGTCTGGGTAAAAGTTGAAATTATGCTTCATAATATTTTTAACAATAATACTTAACAGATACATATTAGGGTGTATTTACAGTTATCTACAAGTGTGTGTACTTATGGAGAATATGGTCTATAGATAGTTATTTAATAAACAGTGCCAAATTATTTTCACTTAATAAACCCATTCAATAGGACTTGAAATATTTTAGTTTTATCTCTGCCTATCACTTCTGCAGCTGAAAAAAAAAAAAAAAAAAAACTTCCTGGGCAAGAGATTAGTAATATTTCTTTTTACTGGAATATTCTACCTCCTGATTTTCTAAGTGAAAGGATAATTGTATCATTTCTAATTATGAGCTCCAATTTCAGTGTAAAAGCCAAGCAATGCAAATTTGGTTTCTTATCTAGTTTATATCTGTATTATTTAGAGGATATTTCTGCATGGATAATTTGTGACAAGGTTAGTGCATTTCTCTTCTTGAAAAATGTATTTGTGCTCCTAATTCCTGACTAATGGAGAAGCAAAAGATATTTTTAGTGTCAGCTTTCATCAAGTCAGACCTTTCTGTAGACCTTACTAAATTCTATTTCCATGGGAATTTTGCTAATGGGTATGTGCAACATTACCCAGGTGCTTGTAGATAAGATTACAAATTAAAAATAAAAAGAAGTGGATGAACAAGTACATCATTCTTAAGACACTGGCAGAATATTAGTCTGAGACTTTCATTTTCACTTTGCATTGTTTTCAGATCAAGTACAGAAAGTCTGAATTTGGTATTCATGCATGAGATTAGCTTAGACAGTATAAGTAATGAATTTCCTAAGTGGATTCTTTGTTGTAATCTCATATACATAAGGCATAAGAGAGAGCCTATCTTCCAGTGTGTATGTTGAGTTAACAATATTAGTGATGTTAATGGGTTTTACAGGAAAATGGAATATTGATGGCATATTTAAAAATAAGCCACCCACTTTTATTGTTTGTATACTAACTTACTGATATATTTTATAATGTAATAAGTACCCAGGATACATCTTAAAACGTAGAAAACTGCTAAATATTTATTGAATACCTACCTGTCAGTTACAGTTGTTTAGGGCTTAGCATTAGCCTTCTTCTCATACTCTATTTTTATGGTTTTAAGTATCATCAGTGTGGGCTGGGGATTTAGCTCAGTGGCACAGCACCTGCCTGGTAAGTGTAAGGTCCTGAGTTTGATTCCCAATACCAAAAAGAAAAAAAAAAAAGTATTATCAGTGTATCATTGGCTCCCAAATGTGTATCTCTTACCTAAATCTCTTTTTAGTTTTCCAGATGTATTTCTTGTATTTTCAGGGAAATTGCATATGCCTATCAAGCTAATCATGCCTGAAACTGTACTTTTGATTCTCTCCTTTAGATCTGCTGATAATCTTGTGAATGCTCCTCTGTATGTGATGCATCACTTTTGTTATTTTTAGGGGTCTGTAACTGACTTTAGACAGTTTGATTACATCTGATGTGGTTCCCATTAGATTTTCCTAGTTGAAATTCATGGGCTCTTTAAATTTGTATTTTCATTTGTGGCCGCAAGTTTGGGACGTCTTCAGCCCTTACTACTTCAAGTAACCAATATGCCCTTTTATCTTGCTTTAGTTCCTTTCTTTTGTCTTTTCCTACTGGGGTACTCATAATGCACAATTGATCTACTTGATATTGTCCTCTAAGTCCCTTATGCCTTCTTTGTTTTTCATCTTTTTTTGTTCCTATAACTTGATGATTTCAAATGACTTGTTATTGAAAATTCATTGATTCTTTATTCTGCCTTGTTAAATCTGTTGTTTAATCCCTATAATGAATCTTTCAGTTCAGTTATTCTATTTTTCAGGTCCAGAATGGTTTTCTGAGTAGTTTCTTTCTATTTGTTTTTATTTGCCTTTTGTTCATACATGATCTTCTTGAGTTTAATAATATATATATTGATAGATATACACACACATACATATTTTCTCTTTAAACTCATTAAGCATCTTTATGATGATTATTTTAAATTCTTTGTCAGGTTGGTCATAATTTTGTGTTTTGTTAGTATCCATTTCAGGGGTGTCATTTTGTTCCTTTGATTGGGCCATGTTTTCTTTATCCCTTGTCATTTTTCCTGTGAATTGGGGGTTTTTATAAATAGTTACCTTTCCAGTCTTTACATACTGGCTTTATACAGGGAAAGACCCTTACCCGTCAACCCAGTTGGGGAGCCTAGGACCTCTCAAACTTTTCATGGTACCTTACTTTCCCTGGAATTAGCCCCAAAACTGTAGCTCTGATACTCTGCTCCCCATTTTTAGTGCCTTTTAGAATCTGGTGCTGGTCCTGTGAGTGCTTCTGGTCATTCAGGAGAGTGACCACAATGTGTTGGGCAGCCCCACATGAAACCAGAGCATTGAACACATACTAAGAAAGAGCCCTGGTATGGAGCCTTTCCTCCTCGTTGCTTCAGTGTGCCATGTAGAGGCAGGAGCACACACATGCATTGAATGCTACAAGATGCCTCCCCTTTTATTTGGAATCTCTTCTTGGTTTTACAATTACCTGAGTGCCTAGGACCTCACAATTGGTATCTGTTATGGTTTGTGTCTGGGTGTCCCCCCAAAGCCTCATGTGGTCATGGGGCAGGCTTTTAGAGTTTGATTGATTATGGGTGTGAGAGCTGCACCCACCCTGGGGTGGATAGTTTGCGTATGTAAGGGAGAGCAAGAGGCTGCTTGCGGCCATTCCTGGCTTCTTGTGCTTGTTGCTTTTGCTGTGTTCTGCCGCAATGAGCTGTAGCCCTCTGCCATGTGCCAGTCTGCCTTGTAACCTGCCAAGTATGGACTAAAACCTCCACAAACTGTAAGCGAAATAAACCTTTCTTTCCTTAATTTTGGGCGTCAGGTATTTTGTCCCAGCAACAAGAGAAAAGTAACCAAGACAGTATCCAGCATTCTCACAGATCTATTCTGTTCCATATATTATTAACTTGGCGTCTTTGTGGATAGGAGAGCTTGCAGCTTCCTAGGCTACCATCTTGCTGGTGCCACTATATCTATTATAAGAAATATGTTTTCATAGTTATATTGCCTTTCTTTTCTCAGTGTAATATGTTAGAAAATACCACTTTGAGATAAAGTAAAGCAAAATGTAGGAAACAGCCTGGCTGACTGTAACTTCTAGCAAATGAATTGTTCAAGTAATGATTCAGTTTTCATTCCCTCCTAATTTTTGGCATGGATGAGTATAATGAACTTGCCCTGTCTTCCCTACAAATTAGAGGTAAACCTGGGTCTGTTATCTCCCTTGGCTGATGGGAAGACTTAGGTAGATCATGCTGACTAAAATTTTCTAAGTTTAATGATAATGTGCCAATGATGTATTCTTCTAATATATCAATTAATTTTTTAATACAGCTTGCAGCCTTCCTAATTTTATATCATTCTTAAAGGATGAGGCTTTATAGTTGAACACTTCTTTCTTTTTAAAGCTTCCATAGTTGGATGGATGGATGAGAGAAAGCAGCTGTGACCTTTGATGCTGTGTGCTTAGGCTTCATGAGGGTGACAGTACTTTTTCTGAACATAGCCTCCTGACTTTCCTGGTGTTAGCTGGAGAGAACTTGGTTTGTCAACAGAAGTGGAAATCATTAAAACACAGAAAACAAAAACATAAGACTGTAGAAATGAGAGCTAGAATTGATACTATGTTGGAAATGACCACAAACAATGAAATACATGAAGTAACCCCTGTTAGCAGCAATTGTCTGCTTCCTTACAGTGCCAATTTTATGTCATGTGAGCACAACAGTAGGATTGGGGCAGGTGAAACATTTCTGTCATTCTCTCTTCATTAACTTTCACTTCTCCAGAGAGACCTTGAAGAAAATAAATACATTTTGTCAGTTTTTAGCAACTGATTCGAATTGTTTCCTCAGATTACAGATCAACTGAAGCAGGGTAGGTTCTGTTAGGCTGGGTTTAGTGTAATATCACTTACCTACGTCATCATACATACATACTCAGTACTGTTACTTACCACCTGGTGCACTCATGAAGGTTTCTCTAATGCATATGACTTGAAACAGAGTGTTTTAAGTCCTGGCTTTCAAAATGTGTTAATTGTTAACTTTTGCTGAGACTGTATAATCTCAGCATTTAAAGGTCGAACTGGGAGATTAGTGCTTAGAGACCGTAGCTGTGCTGAACTGAAGCATTAATGGCTGGATGCATTCATTCAGATATGCTGCCTCCAGTGTCTTTATGTAGTGGTGTTCACTAGACTTCAGATGGACTGCTGAGAAAGATGATCATATACTATCTGTGTTGAACAAATAATAAAATTGTTCTCTTGCTGCCATTTATTTTATTAACATTTGTGAATCAACTTAAAGAACAGATGTCCCTGTAGAGTTGAAACCTTTTACTAAAGTGGAATGTTACTAAGTGCATTTGTGAATTATAGGAATTGTGGGGTTGAGTAGCCTGGGCAAAAAAATTTTAAACCACTCAGAGAATAATAATATAGCATATGTTGATGCTAGTAGATAGAAAAGAGGCAGTGTAAATTGTATTTCACTAAATTCTTTTTTCCTTATTTTTCTTATTTGTAGAATCTGGAGAAAGTTCTTGTGGAATTCAGTCATAAGGAATTGTTTGATTTCTATAACAAGGTCTGTATATTTAAAATAATTTTCTTATATGTAGGGATTGGCCTAATGTTGCCTTCATTTTCTAAATTTTTATTTCTAAATATGAACCCTGTTTTGGAACTAAGTTCTTTAAACCTCTTTTATAAATACCGTATATGTCACTGTTTGAAGCATAGCCAAGATAGAAAGAATCTGCACAACTAAATCAGGAAGCAAATGGAAATTGTTTTAATTAAAGTGATACTATTGTTGCTTTAATGTAAAGCATTCAGTGGTACATCGGGTAATATCTAGCTACCGTGATACTTTAAATGTAGATCATGTGAAACAATTTAATTTCTGGGCCCAAAGGTAAAAGGATACATGGAAATGAAGATGTCAGGTCTTTAAAAATTTATCTTTGTGTATTTTTCTTGTTTCTTTCCAAATCCTGATTTTGTAATTCAGAAAAATACACTCTGCTTCCCCCATACAACTGTAAAATCTTACTGTGTAGTAATAATTTAAAATGAAACAGCTAGATATACTTCAAGTAGTATTTAGAAGTTCTGCTTTACAAATTTGGAAAATAAAATGGCAAGCATAAGTTCCAACATCTTCACATAAAAACTTATTCAAAGTGCCATTTGATTGTCGTGTGAGTAGATTTAATATGCATAGTTATGAGTGCTATTCTTTCCCTTTTATTTGCATGTTTCTAAACAGCAGTTCATAGGAACTTTTTTTCCCATCACCAACTTTCTGTTTTGTTTTGTTTTCTTTGTACATAGCTAGAGACTATACAAGCACAGCTGGATTCCCTTACATGATGTTTTTGAAGACCGGTTTCTCCATCACACTCCTGCTACCCCATTGTTTTGCATTGAAGAGAGATTGCCTAGCTGTGTTTTCTGGAAGATTCAGTGACTTTCTTTCTATAAATTATATGGCTCATCACTTCTTAGACAAATAATAACCAAGAGAAATCAATGTTAAGAGCACTGAGGTTCTAATACACAGCACTTTGCTAGTTCTGTGAGCCAGTAGCAATTGTTAGGAGCACTTTTGCTTTAAAGAAATCAGAAGTGGATAGTATATTGTTTTACTGTCATCTGTATTGCCTCATCTGTTCATTGTTTACAGGCTTGATAACTCCTGTGTGTATCAAGGAGGGCCCACATACAGAAGGTGTAATATGTACCCTAGCAGAACACAGAACTTCAGTAATTACATTAATAAAATAAAGAAAATAGCCACATGCAGTCAAATGTATTACAGCATTTTTTCCTATCAGTCTATTTTGCTTGAGAAATAATATAGAAAAGAAATTTAAAGTAGAACCAGTAGTATTACATCAGTTAATTCTAATGTCAGCTTTTCTCTCTACATAAATTTCTCTAAGTTTAATGATTTAAAAACAGTGCAGGTTTTTATATGCTTTTCTTTGTAATGAAAATTAATGATTTGCTTCATAGTGTGAGACACAGATGCAGGTCATGAATAAAAACAATTGTAATGAGTAGTAAATGGGCATCTTTAAAATTTCAAATCAGATACCTTCTATATTCTCATCCCTGAATATGTTAATTAATTTCTGTCAATAAAATTTTTATATTTTTGAATTATTTGAACTGATGTATATTTTTATTTTGTGTATTTTATATTTTATAATATGAATATATGTATATGTAGTATGGTTCCTGTTCACTGAAATATTTATCTTATATTGTTTACTGGCAGGGAAGAGTTGAAACAACTTTTTTCACATGAAGGAATTTGATTTCAGAAGTTCCTTAGGGGGTCCTCATCAGCTCACTGTCCAAGTTACCCACTCTGCAAGGTGAATTAGTATTTGTGTCCCTCAGTGTGTGGTTAGTCCTTTTTTGCCACTGTGGCAAGGAATACCTTATTTAACCTCCATCTTCTTCATCTTCTTCCTTCTCACTGAGGTGATTGCCCTTCTCATCTATTTATATTATGGCTATACAGTCTCAAAATTATAAAGCTGTGAGAAAAAGAATAATCATGGTTGATGTTATAATTATGTCATCATGCCATTCAATATATTTTGCTTTTTTTATATTGGAGTATGTGTTTTAATGTAGTCGTATAAAGAAAAAACTTGGAACCTCAGTAAAAATAGACAATGTAAATTATTGGCCTTCTCCAACCTTGGCAGTATTTTTTGGCCTCTTAGTATTCCAGTATTTGATAAATAAAATAAACTTCAACATCAAAAAAAAAAAGAAATGTCTTATAGTTAAACAAAGCTATTATAATTGAAGCATATTTCTCGTGTGAGGTAATTGGGTAATATAAATGTTACAAGTGTTGTACAAATAAATGTTCAGTATATGGCATGCATGATCATACTTCTTTACAAATGGATTTTTATATTTATATATACATATATATATATTTGTATATACATGGTTGTTACTTAAAAGACTGAAAGTGTGGGATATTTCAGAAAGCAAATATTATAGTTGTCTGTATTGACTGACGTTAGAGGTTTTTTTAGACTCCAATTTCCATTGTTAGAATATATGTAAAGCAGACCTGGGATGTACCTCAGCAGTGCAACGCCTCCCTGGCAAGTGCAAGGACCTGAGTACGATTCCTGGTACCAAAAAAAAAAAAAAGAGAAAAGAATATGTATAAAGCATGTTTGTAATGTAATAAGATTTTATGTGATTGGTAAGATTGCTTTTTGTTGTTTTGTTATTCTTTCTGTGTTTTAGACAGGTTCACACTGTATTGACCTGGCTGGTATCAAAATTAAATATGATAACTAGAGGTTTTCTAAAAGTAGCTTATTTTATGTTCCTTTAAAAGGCCTGGTTTATACTCTCTAAGAATATACCTATACAAAAACATGGTACAGTATCTTTTTTAGTCTAGTTCAACATGTTCTGCATCAAAGTCACTTAAAAAAGGACCAAAAGGTCTAATTCAACTAGGAACATAATTATTACTGAATTACATTTAATCGAAGATAGCTATATTTCTTAAGGCATTATCATTGTGAAGATACACAAAGGAAGTGTGATGTTTCCAAAGAGTATTAAATACATGCTAATTTTTTATTTTAAAGAAGAAGTCCAGGGGATTAGTGGAGACTAGAACTTATTATCTCAGCAAATTAATATTTAATCATGTGCCACATTACAATGTTTGGGTCAATGGTGGACCACATATCCTTACTCTATATTGTATAGCCTAGTTGAGTATTAGGCAACACCATCGACTTCTGTGTAAGTATACACAGTATAATGTTAGTACAGTGATAAAAATGCCAGATACATTTCTCAGAACATTTCCCTGTCATCGAGCCATACATGATATGTGTCTCTATGAGTACTTGACATAAAGATTGAATAGAAATAAAATTACTTATTCATCCACAAATGGGCATCTGAGATGAATACACACTTCTCAGATGAAGAAATACAAACAGCAAATAAATATATGAAAAAATGTTCAACATCACTGGTCATTCAAGAGATGCAAATTAAAACAACACATTCCATCTCACACCAGAAAGAATGGCCATTATTAAGAAATCAACCAATAACAAATGCTGGTGGGGCTGTGGGGAAAAAGGAACCCTTCTGCACTGTTGGTAGGAGTATAGACCACTGTGGAAATCAGTGGAGATTCCTCAAAAATCTAGTAGTACAGGTTCCATTTGACCCATTCTTTCCCCTACTGGGTATCTTCCCAAAAGAATTAAAAGCATCATATCACAGCAGTATATGCACACCTATGTTTTTAGTGGCACAGTTTGTAATAACCAAGTCTTGGAAATGACACAAATATCTTATCAAATGGTGAGTGGATAAAGAAGATGTGTTATTTTTATACAATGGAGTACTCCTCTACCATAAGGAAGGATACAAGATATTTCTAGGAAAATGGATGCACCTTGAGTCCATACTCTTTAAGTGAAATAAATCAGACACATGTATGTAAACACCACATTGTTTCTCTGGTGGAGAAACCGAAAGTGTAAATGAGGACTAAAATGTATAATAGGTATTGTGAAATAGGAAGAAAATGTTCAGATGGGGAGCGGGGAAAGGAAAGAAGGGAAAAGTTAAAAGAAAAAAGGAAAACATGGAAACAAAGCTTTTGTAAATGGGGAAGGGAGGAGGGGTTTAAGGGAGGGTTGGGAAAGGGAAAAAATAAGTTATATCATGTATAGGTACAAATTCTATATAATGTGTGATTGTTATGTATATCTAAAATGTACCAATAAAATCATTGAAAAAGATTTTTCAAAAGAGGAAACAATGTTCTGTTTTTACAACTATGGTAAAGATTTGCAGTTTTCTGATTATAAAATCTCTTACGATTATGTTTAATGAGAAATACCAAAAACTGTTTAATAAAGACTAAACTTATGGTGTCTCATCATCCAAAAATGGCTTTATTAGAGGCATTTGAATAGGTTGTTTTTGCACTTTTCCTATCCACATATCTTACTAATTTTTTTCCTTTTCTAACAAACTGAGCTTATGCTATAAATACTTTATATTTTATTTATATAACATTCTAACATGATCATTTTCATATCCTTAAATATTGTGTAAAACAATTCTAATGTATATTAAAGAATTCATCATTTGAATAAACTAATTATTCCCCTACTAGTAAACTCTTAGATTATTTCCAATTTTAAATATAATACAGAACTTACCTAATAAATGTCATCGTACACAGCCCTAGACCCAACTCACACTGTTTTACTAATATAGATTCCTAGAAGTGGGGTCACTGTGTCAAAACTATATTCATTTTCTGTTGTCATCAGTGCTAGTATTATAAAAATAATTTTGCATTACAAATTATTTTTCCATTTCTCACTCTTTAGAGGTACTTATCTAATTGCAACCAACATTTTGGTTTAAATCTTTTTAGATATCTGAAAATACAAATATAAATATTTATAGAAATTGTTTTTACATATAAATTGTATATATATTGCCAAATTATTTCCCCATAGGTTCTGTCAACTTATTTTCTACCAATAATGAATGAGAGTTCATATACCTCAAGCCTCCTTCATCAGCTGCTTCTGCCTACGATACATTTTACCCTCCACTTTTTTTTTTTTTTTTTTTTTTTTTTTTTTTTTGGTTTTTCTCCGGTACCGGGAACCGAACTCATGACCTTGCACTTGCCAGGCAGGTGCTTTTGCCGCTGAGCTAAATCCCCAGCCCCTCCTCCACGTTATTTTAATCTGGGATTTTGCTTTGTGCAAAATGTAGGACTAAAAGTGGATTGGAGATGGAAACATTGCTTTTGAGTTGACATATGTCATTTTGATAACTGAAGAAATCTTTCCAAAACTCAGCAGATGTGAGAGGCAATAGGACAGTACTTAAGTATGAAGGCTTTGAACTCAGATATTTATTTCCTCAATAAATATTGAGCACCACAGTGCTGGCATAATGTACAGTGTGATGAACACAATAAAAATAGTCCATGGCCTCTTGAGATGTACTGTGTTGGTCAGTAAAAATAAGCAAATAAGTATCCAATAAGTTGACAAGTTGGAGACAAATTATAAGTGGATTTTATTAAGAGAAAAGATGGCATCAAAATTAGAGGCATCCAGGAAGTATTCTCTAGAGGGTGAGATCTGAGCTGAGTTCTATAGGGAAATTATAATGACACAGTATAAGAATGAAGTGAAAAGCATTCCAGAGAGAATGATTCCTGCAACATCCCAGAAGTTAGCAAAAGCTTTTAGTGCATTTCAGCAACCAAAAAATGAGTATAGCTAGAGTGTGGAGAACAATGGAGTCGCAGGGGGAACTATAATTAGGAAGACAAGGATCCATTCTCTCTTCATCTTATCATTTCCACCACCAAAATATATTCCAAATACATCTTAAGGCCTCTGCCCTGTGCAAGCCACTATCGTATTTGCCCTGGACTGTGCTCGTCACTAGCCCTTCTCCAGCCCAGTCTTCACAGAGAGCTAATGTTTTTTAAATATTAAACCAATTAATTATATACTATCTGCCTGCTTAAAACACTTCAACCATTACACATCAAATAAAATTTAATGACCTGGCCCCTCAGGACAGTGCAAGAGTCATATTCTAGTTCTTCAGCTTGGTGTGTATATGTTGAACAAGTTACTCAACTTGCTAAAGTTCACGTTCCTTGGCTTTGTAACACGAATAATAGTCATCTAAATTACATGAGTGGGGGATTAAATGAGATGATTCATGTTAAACATTTATCCTAACTCTTGATTTCCAATAATTATATAATAATTATATATGTATATAATAATAATATCTTTATAATTACTAAGAAAATAACCAAGCTTTCTTTTGAAATGGTTCAAGGTGGGGTTTGAATTAAAGTCAAAATTACAGAAAGCTTATATGAAGCTCCTTCACTTTGAATTTATTTGGAGTTCTAATAACTCCACCTTATAATCATTAGTTCTAATACAATGTCTTATTTTGCTATTTCACAATAATAGCAAAATAAGCTAATCTATCTTATTTTTTTTTTTTTTTTTTTTTGGTTTTTCTCCGGTACCGGGAACCGAACTCACGACCTTGCGCTTGCCAGGCAGGCGCTTTTGCCGTTGAGCTAAATCCCCAGCCCCTCTTATTTTTCTATTAACAAAATAAGATAATAGATATAGGAGTAGAATAAAAATATTTTTTCTATGAGCAACTTTCCACATGGCGTGTATGGGTTTAAAAAATCTTTTTCTCCCTACACAATTTTGATTTGTTCCTACCTTAAATGTCTCCTACATTATTATAGTGTGGTTCAGTAATTGATGGCAATCACCCCCACATCTTTGTGACTAAACATTATTAGAACACACTTACTGTAGAGACTTCCTCCTTTTTGGGCTTTGGAAAAACAAGTTAATGTTATGAGAGGCTTTGGGCAGGGCTATACAGCAAGGAGCTGTGGGTGACCTAGGACCTGAAGGAGAATAACAGCAAAAGTGGAGTCCCTCAGCCGCACAGCTACAAGACGTAAGTTCTTCAAACAACCTGGAAGTAGGTTGTTATCCAGTCAAGATTCCACATGAGCACACAGTGCAACTGACACCATGAGTGAACCTATTAAGATTCTAAACAAAGGAACCAGTTTAACTATGCAGAACTCGTGGCTAGTGGTGATCATGAGCGACTAAATGTGTGTGTCAAGCCTCTAAATTTGTAGTAATTTGTTATTGTGGAATTGTTATTGTTAGAAAAGTTATGCCCATTGGTTTATATATAGTTTATATCTGTGTTTAGAGTAGAATAGCAAATTTGAGTAGTTAAAGCAGAGACTGAGTGAGCTGTAAAACCTAAAATATTTACCATCTGCTTCTTTATAGAAAAAAATTGTGCAGACCTCTGATTTATGTTGTATCCCTAAACAAGCATTGCGGAAGGTTTATAATACTCATTAGAAGACACAAAAAGTTGTAGGATGGACATGATATGTATTTCTGTAGCTTCACTTTTACTCTAATTTCTGTCAGGCACCTAGCCATCAAAGAATCCATTTTCCATCCTCCTTTGCAGTTACTTCATCCAGATGACTAAGTCTCACCAATGAATTATGACTGAAACAGATTGGGAGTTGAATCAGTTTCGACTGGGAAAACAGATTATACTTTCTTAAGGGCTAGAAAACAGTACGATGAAAAGAACCTGGGTCCCTGGATATTCTCATGGAGCACTACGTGCCCTTGACATCTTCACTGTTACATGAGAAATAAAACATCTTGTTTGAGCAATCATTTTTGGAGTCAGAGCAACTTATAAACAATAATGTATCCTGAGACCCAATATAATACTAACACAATTTCACTGAGCAGTAATTTTACATTATTTTTGAAGATATGAACAGTTTATAGCACATTATTCAAGCTACATATAAATGGAAAAGAAAATGGAAAGCTAAAAAAATCGTAGTCTACAACTTCAGGGTAAGCTCAGAGCTACTAGGAGTATGCCTTGGAAGTTAGCATGGTCTAACTGTGCAGCAGCTCCTCCTCCCCCAGTATGGCTACTTGGATAGAATTTGAAAACCACTGATGTAAATTCCCCATGAAAGGCTTGCATAATTCCTTCTCCACTGTTGAAGAAGAGAGCTAGGACAATTCTGACTTGTTCAGGCTCATTAGTCGGAAGCAGCTCAGGAATTAAAATTTAAGTTTCATATCAGTCAATTTTGCTTCTCTAAAACTTTGATTTTTGCCATCATTATGCAAATAGTCTGTTCAATAGACCAGCCTCATTCAATGCTAAAATTAGAAACACATTAATTTGAAGGATTTTATAGTAAAACTTAATGGCATTTATAATTTTGGAGAATTTAAGGGATTTTTATGATTGCCCCCCCCCCAGCAGACACACTTGAAATCATTTTGAAGCTCTTTTGTGCCTCTGAAGTATAAGAATGTACCAGCTTATATGGAAGTCTGAAATCCAGTGATGGCAGTTTCAGACCTTGCTTTGTCTTATATGAAATGGAAAATTACTCATTTTTACTTCAAAAGAAACAGTCTGCAAGATAAGAAAGGTGTAATAATTCCAGTCTATAAATTGATAAGGAAGAAGGCACTACAGGATTAGAGACAATTTTCATTTCCAAGGTATGAAAAATAATGAATGTAGAATGGTGTTCCCTTAGTGAAACCAGAGTTGTTATTTTTAGTATCTTTTAGTGAAAATGTCAATTTTTAAATGATTTGAGTTTTAAAATTTTCTCTTTAAAGAAATCTAGGCAGAGAAAAACAGTAAAACAAGAGTTAATAAATATTTAATAGTTGCAATGATCTATTTTCTTACTGATATTTATGTTTTTCTTTAATAAAAATTGTACCTGTATTTTAAACTTTTTATTTATTTATTTTTTTTTTTCATTTTAAAGAGTAAAAGAAGGATAACATAGTCATAGGGGGGCTTACCAAATTACAGACAAAGTGGTAGGAAATTATCAATGGTTGTTGTTTTACATATTGTTATCTACAAGATAATTTCTCAGGGAAACAAATAGACAAATAATAGTGAGTTACAGACAAAAGTGGAAGGTTATTATCAATGGTTGTACTATGGTATTTTCAAAGTGGTTTCTAAAGAAAATAAATAGAGCTATACATGAGTGACCAATTGAATATTTATTGACTATTCTCAAGGCTGTTGTAGGAAACACATGGTAATAAACACACACCCATTTACGAAATAGCATAGGAACAGTACAACCATTACAGAGTTATGGACAGATTAGTAGGAAAATATCAAAGGCTGCTGTAATACATGGTGGTATCTTCAAAGTGGTTTCTCAGGAAGACAGAGATATGCAAGAAAGATCTAACAAGTAGTTACAGCCCAAGGGTTGTGAAAAATATTACCTCCTCACCAGTGACTCTTCTCACTGAGGTGCGACAGCTGGAAGGAAGGCCAGGATTGAAAAGAAGGACCGACAGACTTGCACCTGTGTCTAGTAACAGGCTGTTTTCTTTTTCCTTTGTAGTCATGATTAGCTGGGGCTCCTCCATGGAGATGACAGTCTGGCCAGAGGGAGAAGGCAGAGTATGCCCTGAGCCCCCTCATTCCTGTTAGACTAACTGGGTCTTAGCTCTGCGGCCTCCACTTCAGAGGGCAGGCCGATCTCCAGTGGTCACCTTTACATTCAGGGCATGGCCCAGGGGGCTTCTTCGGACAGTTCCTCTTGAGGTGACCTAGCTTTTAACAGCAGTAGCAGATGAATTTAGTCATTGAGTTCTTCTTGGGGCCCTGAGCATCTGACTTAGGGTCTGTTTCTCTTAGTGCTGCAGCAAAAGCAGCTGCTTTTTCTCGGTCTCTTTGTTTCCTCTCCTTGGCCTCCTCCTCATCACAGCTATAGAATACTGAGGAGACAATTCTTACTAACATCTCAAGTGAGCCATCTGGGGCAGAAGCCATTTTTTGTAGCTTTTTCTCTCCAGCCTCCCAGCACATTGGGACCCTGCAACCACTTATTGTCCTCTCCCCAACCATCAGCACAGACAGCAGGAATCTCGGTGCAGACCTCTCCGGAGCTCCATGCGCTCCTCCACCACAGCCTATACTGTCAGGGGAAGAACAGCTTCCAGGGGGTCTCCCCAGGTACTGCACAAGGTCCTCCTGCTTTCCAGCTTCCGAAAGGCTCTCATAACCCCGGTCAACTAGACTTCTGAGTCTTTGGGCATAGTCTGTATTCTCGTGTTCTCTGAGTCCTTGTTCAGCAGCTGCTCCTCCACTGACTCTGGACCTTTCTGGTTCTCAGTGGCAGGGGCAAGAGCGACCCGTTGTGTGGCATGTATTCCCAGGGGTTTCTCCATGTCGGGATGGTTCACGCACGTCCCCAAGCGGGCCTCTCGGTGATTTTGCAAGGTGTTTCCTCGTGTTGCCACGCTTCAAAAATGTCTAACTTTTGTACATATTCTGTGTCTAGTCCACATCGCAACTTCTTCCTGTAGGTTCAGCCGGGATACTATGGACAAAACAAAACACTGACGTTGGAAAAGGCTGTGTTAGCACTTCTGTAGTGTGTGCTTCAGCTGCTTTCTCCATGTAGGAATGTGATTGTACCTTGGCAGAGGAGCACAGTCGTCTTCCAGGGATCAGAGAAAGTGACTTCTGCATGCCTCCCAGACCATGTGCTGCACACTGCAGTCTGCCCTATTACATGCTGACGGAAGTGGTTCCGTGAACGTTTGGAAGTTTAAGATGTATTTGATGAATGAACTGAGTACATGATTTTTATTTTTTCTCTTTACTTCTCTTCCTTTATTTAGCACAGTACTGTCTGAATACTTAAAATGGCCAAAATCATTGTAAACTTCAAGTCATACAAGAGTAGTTTTCATACTACTCAAGCCAAATACATTGCTAATTCCTTTAGGAAATGGCTGCCTTCTTGCAAAGGATCTCTCAAAGTCATTGATCCCTTCATTCACTGGCCAGGAAATGAACACGAAAAGATAAAAGCCTAATAACCTGCTAGAGACCCAGATCCTTGCCACCCAAAAGGTTAGAGCAAGTTCTATTGCTATGAAGATATTTATCAGAGTCACAAAGTTGACCTAGGCATGGATCTGATTACTGATGCTACAAACACTGAAAATAATTAACATTCCAACCAGATTCTGTGGTTATTCATGTGACAGAGTCAGATGAAGTATTCCAGGGAGACATCAACATTCTTATATTGAGTTGTACATTCAGTATGTATGGATTTTGTGAGCTCATTACCCAGAAGACTTCAATTTCCTGCTGAAAAAAAAGTGTCTTGATTAAAGACACATATACAGACACATTCATATACAAAATGCCTATAAAGAAATTTTCTCCACTGATGTGAGGCAATTCAATGACAAAGTTTTAAAAAAAAGTCTACCTTTACAGGTCGCATATTTATTTGAAGTTATCGCATATGTACTAGCTGGACAAAAATGTGAAAATGTCCATATAGTTAGTGCAGAACGCAGGCAAGATGCAGAGATATGCAGAAAGCTGTTCGATATTGTTTTAGTTAAACATTCCCTGTACAACTGAGACCATGCCCTCAGAAGTGAAATCTGATGTGAGATAAGGTTTTTTGTTGATATAATGGCAATTTATAATAAGCTTCAGTACCTCATAGTATAATGCCTTGTGAACCTTTAATCCTAGATTCCTTTTTGTCAGTTTTGGTGCACTTTTATTGCTAAATATGTTCTATCCTTTCCTTGTTTAGTCTGAAGTAACCAGAGTACTAAAAAGAAAATCAGCAGATGCTTCAACTTGGTGGACTTGGAAATTTCCCAGTGCAGGCATTCTTTACAAAGCAGGGTAGGCATTCTTCACTCAAAGGACTCTGTAGCAGCCACCTTTGCTAGATGTGTCATTAACCTCCCTCATATGTTTGGATCAGCATTCTTGTGAAGTTCTGCTTGGCAGGTTTAAATGTGTTGATAGGTGCCCTAAGCTGATGGACCAGTAGAGTGTGACTGCCATCTGTGGGGTTACTCCTTTAGGCACTCAATGAGAATTTGCCCAAATGTACTGATTTTATGGTGATGTCGTTCTGCTGTAGCTCCCAGAAATCACTCCTCTGTCTTTTTCCTAGATCATTTTCACTGAGTTAATGTTATTTCCACAAATGCACCTCCACTTTTGGATCCCTTTTCCTTAGTTTATACTCACTTAAATTTGTAATCAAAGTATGTTTTCATTACTTGTATTGTAGCTCCAAGGTAAGTAGGGGGTCCAGGCTTACAAACGAATCTGCTTGAAAAGGTGGGGCCACGACAACTCCTATCTTCTTTTAGTATAATCAGATTTTTTGAAACATGAAAAATTTTTGGTAATTACTCATTTTGTATGTCCTTCAGGTTTTCCTACTTCCTGAGCTTCTCTGTATAGTGTCCAGTAGGACACTTTGAGGAAAAGAGGGGAAGAAATGCTTGTGCCTCTTCACATACTTCCCTATTTTTCTGGTTACTGTCTCCCCATATCCCTTAATGGAGAATGGTTTGTCATTCTGTTTGGTCAGATATAAAATATGGTTGGCCACATGTACTGATGGGCAAAGCAACTACAAAAAGACTATGTCTTACTAAAAAAGACTATGTCCTTTTATGGTACTTCTCTCTTGCTTCTACTCCATAAGTTGGAACTGCTAACATACCAGAGATCTGTTGGGGCCTGTCAATTTTCCTGTCCTGTGGTAAAGTATCATTGCTTTATTTCATAATATAAAGCTGGGAGGACCTGAAAATAGTTCAAAATTTGAGGTGAAGCTAAAGTGTGTGGAGAAGGTGGGCTGAATATGGAAGAAGTATTCTTAGACATTCAGAATGAACCATATGCTCTAACCCAACTTTACCAGGTTATGAAATACAATGAAATATCATTTTGCCTCCCATTTGATATTGGTTTTTCTACGTGCAGCTTCCTTGGAAATGTCAATAGTTGAGGAGTGATTGATTGGTGGAACAAGATTTGGACATCTGGAGGTTCTTGAGTCAAATGCCATTCACGCAATCACAATTTCACTTCTGTTCCTCACAGCTCATCTGAGAAGATTTGTCTTATTTTTTCTGTTGTAAACATTTGTAGAGAACCATGGACGAAAACTGAAGGCATCATTCACACTTTTCAATTCTCAAATAGGCATTAATAGAAGAAGGTTTTGAAATCAGTGAGTCTAACTCTGAAGATCAGCTTGACACTTTTAACTTTCCACTCTAAATGGGCAAAATTTCCACTTGTCTGAAAGCAGAGGAGAGACATTGCTGGGTCATCGTCAAAGGCTCACAAGCTACTCATCTGTTGAATCACACCAGTGAGAGCCTTTGCTCCCAATTTCTGGCATGATGGAAATTGACCTCATACTCACCTTCCTTTACTCTTACAAGAGTTTAACTTCAACCTCTCCCTCCAGCTCCATGGGACATTAGGTATGAAAAGTGTTCTTGGTAGCCAGGATTCTTTTTCAGTCTTTTTGCTTCATTTGTGAGAGGAAAAGAATAGAAAACATTGCTCCTCTATTTTCAGACTAAGCATTTATAATGCAATCCAGCCAAGCAGGAAACCACGGAAGAGAGGATGAGATGTTAACTGACAGATGAAGTTACCCTTGTGTGCTCCAGCAACAGATGTCCAAGCCATTTTAGGGCTGCCTTTGTGTCTTCTTTCCTAAATGTATCTGGTCATCTGCAAGCAGGGCTGACTGACATAATATAAAAACCATGAGATTTGCTACAGGGAGGAAAATAAATGAATTAAAGGATTCTTCTGTATGTTGTTTCACCCTAAAGTATATAACCCATCCCAGTGTGTATCAAAAGCAGAATCTGCTCCTGCAGTGCCAACTTATTTGTGCTTCAAACAATTAACTAATACCATGCCTGGGTTTATGCAAATCAATGGCCGTAACCTATGGCATGCATGCCACAGTGGGCTGTTTTTATCACTGAAAGCTCTAAAGGGTTGGCCATCCCTGAGGTAAGTGTTTGCTGGCTGAAATTCATCCACAAATATGTTATAGGCAGGACAAAAAAATTAATTTTATTAGTGACATTTAGCTTTAAAGAACACGAAACATTTCCGTTTCCTGCAGGAGGCTCTGAAATGTCCTAGGACTTGTTTCAGAGTAATTAAGTGTGTTCGCCTCTCTCTGTTTCTCCGTGAGGACTGGCATTGCGGGGGAGGAAAGCCAGATGGCAGGAGATTCTTCCCCCGACCAATCAGCACGTCCTCAGCATTTTGCCCCCTTCAGCCACAGCTTGTTCCCAGCTTCCTCCCTACATGAATCACCAGCAGTCCCTGCTCAGGCAGAGTGGGAGCCCCAGACCACCAAGAGCTTACCCTTCGTGCAGAGAAAGACTCGTCAGATCTCAGATGGCAGTGCCCAAGGTGCCCGGACAGAACCGCTGCAAAAATGTAACAAAGGAATGCACAGACCATGTGTTGATTTCCAAAAGGTTCTTCATTTATTAAAAAAGGGGAAGAAGGAACACAACAATAAAATGGGCAGAGAGAGAGACAGAAGGAGAGGGAGAGAGTGTTTTAAAGGTATTTAAGGAAAACATGGTTAAATGTTTTTGGGATACTTACGATTATCATATTCAAATAATATGCTGGATGAAACCTTAGCTGAGAAATTATTTGCTTAGTTATTTAATCATTTATACATTTATTTATCCACTGACTAATAGGCTAGCAAGTGAGACAGTGCTGAAAGTCTTCTGCTTAAATATTAGCATCTACACTTAGAGACACTGCCCCGGACCTTTGTGGCTGATAAGGGGGCAAAGAAGCTAGGAGGAAAAAAGATGAAGAATATCAGTGAAGACCACCTCTGAGTAGTTATGACTGGTCCTTTACTGGTCAGACACATCATTACCTTCAACTCCTTAGTTAGGGAGACTGCTGTCAGCCAATTGATAAATGAGACAGTATAATTTTGCAGCTGTGACTAGCACCTTGTTTTGTTCCAGTTAGTATGCTATGTATAAGGGATTCAAAACAAAAAAGGATCTCATCTCTGGCCTTAATACCAGGTTAAGGATCACTTGGCTTGGTTGGGACAGTGTGTATAATCCTGACTACCACAACAATAAGGTGTTGGAAATGTACAGCACTTTACAGTTTATAAAAACTTTTCATACACTGTAGCTCATTAGATGCTCCAGGTATTATTCTTTAGTAAATCAGGTGCTGTTTCTACTTCATGTATTAGCAAACTCAGATACCTAAGTCACTTGCCAAGATCATATAACTGAATTCAGAATAGAACTCAGAATTTCTGACTCCTAGTTTAGGACTATTTTGATACTGTGACAGTTGTCAATTTTTGTCTCTTGGCTCTAAATTTCCCCTTTAATACTTGCTTTGCATACTGACAGCTGTACCATCAGGTGAGGATGAGTGGCTGTGAGAATGGCAGCAGGTAGGTGAGTGCTGTGAGCCAGGCTGGGTAGGAGGCCTGAAATCACCTCTGCAGTATGCAGAGAAGGACATGCAGAAAGAGTAATCTGCACAACACAATTGAGTTAGAATCTAATGTTTTGGGGTCAGTGCCTCAGCTCTGATGTGTAATCTTGTATGTCTTGGGAAGTCATAGCCTCTTATCCCAGCCACATAGTGTGGAACATGGCTCTCCATCCCACCTTGCCCTGGCTCATACACAGGAGCTGTGGGGACGAGGAACACACTGCCCTGTCCTCTTTGTTTCAAAGACGGCATATCAGCTGGACAAATATGCATTGCTTAAAGCCAATTGAAGGGATAAGGAGAAGTCCTAGTCAGCTCTGTGTATATCAACACATGGAAATAGGGTCAGGAACAGCCAAAAGGGAGACAATTGTTCCTCCTTCAAGGAGAGTCACCGAGGTGGTCCTCCACACCTACCCACTTTGATGCCTGATGTATACAATGTCCTGAATAGGGACTGAGTACAACTTATTTTGATGAAGTCTAGTAGTAACTTGTTGAGATTTCCAGCACATAGGAAATTTTTTCATGCATATTACCATTCATTTGTTCAAGTAAAATTGATCAGTTTCTGACTGGCTGCTACAGCATTATCCTTAACAGCAGGCTGAACAGCACCTCTGTCGCCGAATGGGAGAGCAAGTAAATGGTTACTTCTAGAGGACAAGTGAAGGGGCATTGGAGAGGAAAGAATGACAGCAACACACAGAGTCTTGAAAGGAAGCAGGGAAGGACCTACGGTCTAACTACAGCTGAGGCTCAGAGAAAGTAAGCTATTTGTCCCTTCTCATTGACCCCTTCTTGGGTGAACCAGGAGTAGAAAGTAGGTCTCGTATACTCCAAAACCCTTGCCGTTACATTGTGCTGCTATTCCCAATGACATGGGAAAGTGTCGTGACACACCATCGCAGGGAATGGTAATATATATATATATAATATATATATACTCCAACACATAGTTACCCTTTACCTAGCAATTCTGAGAGTCTCTTTTCAGAATCCAAACAATATTCCACAGGTGCTATTACTCTTTGTAAGCTACTAGCAGTCTGTCAGACATGTTGAATTTGGGGTTTTAGTCCTCTCAAGGTAATCAGATACTTGTTAATGCTATCATCCCAGCCTTTTAAGGTAAAGCATAACTTTCCCTCTCCTGCCTTCGTACTAAGCATCGCTGGTTTCTCTGATGTGATCTTATACGCCTACCTAAAGTCTCTTCATCACTCCTTGAAATATCTGCATTTTAATTATGATAATGATCGTTATCATGTTGATTGACTTAGAGGACACTGCTATTTCTGATCAGATGTTTTTCCAGGGAGTTGTACGTGGAATCCTTTATTAGGTGGGGAAAGCAAACAAAAACTGTTCCACTGTTATGGTTTGTGTATAGATGTACCCCCCAAAGTCCCATGCAGTCATAGGATGGGCTTCTGGAGTTTTTGATTGACTTATGGTCCAATGCTGGTATTATGGGTGTGAGTGCTACCTCCACCCAGGAGTGGGTAGTTTGCATAAAATATAAGGGAGGGAAAGAGCCTTGCTCTCTGCTGCTCCTCCCTTTTTCTCTTGCTAATTTTGCTGTTTTCCACTGCCATGAACAGTTGCCCTGTGCCATGTGCCACTCTGCCTTGGAGCCAGCTGAATATGGCCTGAAACCTCCACAAACTATGAGCTAAATAAACCTTTCCTTCCCTAATTTTTGGTGTCAGGTATTTTGTCTCAGCAGTGAGAGAAAAGTAACCAAGACATCCACATATTCTTTTGCAGAGTCCCCCAGAGCATGCTTTCCAACTTGAATCCTGTGAGGGATATACAGGCATATGGGACACACTACGTTTCATTAATTTTTCATCAACAGATGGGTCACATATGAGCACTTGAGGGGTATAAATGTAGCAAGATCTGTATGAGCTAAGTCAAGCCATGTTTAGAATGTCTTTGTTGGCTGTCATTGGGAAGAAGCCCATGTTGATTAATTGATTTGGTGTGTGCCTACAGCTCTGTGTTGGAAAGCAAGAGACACATGGGTCCAGAGGAAGTGTCCTTGCCTGTGAGTGTTCTGGGAGAGGTCAAATGCTCTGCAAGGAGTTTAAGTGAAAAAAAAACAACTGCGCTTTGCAGGCCAGCCCTGGCTGGAGATGTATGTGCCTCTTTAGAGTTGCAGGTGCATGGAAAATAAAATTTCCCTCATTGGGAATCTGCTCCAGTGAAGATGGCTCCATGTGCCTGGCTCAGCGAAATCAATGGGGAAGGACAATGCCAGAATTTGGAAGTGTTGACTTAGGCTGTACATTTCTTAGCCAGGGCTTTCTCTAAGAGCCAGTACTGAGATATTTCTGGCCTGAAGGTTTTCCATAAAGCCACTGATTCTCTCACTTTCTGTTCTGAGTCTCCAAATCCTTGCCTATGTACTAGTGTTCTAGAGAGCTGAGGCTTCCTCTAGGAATACCCTTCTTTTCTGGTTTTCATGATGTATTTATTTTCTTAAATGTTTCCTATAACATCTAACATCTAGCATATAAACATATCACTTAAAACATTTTCACATTATTGAATTCAAATTTTCATATTATTGAATTCATATTTCAAAGCTACCCCTTAATGTCCTGAAAATATTCATCTTCCTTGATGCAATACAAATTTATTTATATAAATCAGTGGAAATTTTCAGTATTTTAATGCTAACCAATTTTGTCATAAGTTTCTTTTTTCATTAATACAAATGTTTTGTATATACTGTTTACATTCCTTGTGGGAAGTTAGTACATGTACACAGCATATCTTCATTCTTTCTTTTCATATTAATTAATTCATTCAGCAGACTCTGTATTAGGCTCTAGGAATACAGCAGCTTTTCATGAAGCTTCATTGTCAACCAAAAACCTTGGCATCTTCTCGTAACAGCTTGTATAAGACTCTGTGGCATAGACATTCAGAAAGTGGATTTCTGGATCTGGGCTATCTCTGAGTTTGAGAAGGCAGTCCCAGAGCTCTGGTCCAGTAGATGGCTACAGCTTAAACCTCGAAGAGGCATAGGTAGCCCCAGAGCAATACACTATCCTAGATGGTGAAATCCAGCTGTCCGAAAAAAGTAGGATTTATTTTTTATTTCTAGTCAATTTTGGTGAGGTTTAATTTTATATATAAAATTAATTATATTTATATTTAATGATATATA
>NW_004955408.1:36061803-36067427 GCF_000276665.1 Chinchilla lanigera
TGCTGGGATTATGGGTGTAAATGTTGCACTCACACCCTGGTACAGGTAACTTGCATACAATATAAGGGAGGGAAAGAGGCCAGATAGAGACCCCAAGACCCTGCCCTCACTACCCACTCAGACACCTAGAGATGTTCTGCACCAAGCCCAAGGGCAAACCCCAAAACCAATCAAGCTGAAGCTCCACCCAAACCACCACACATACAGATCAATTTGAGAAGTAGTAATCATGAACTTCCAATTATTTGGGTCTTTCATTTATTTCAGCAGCATTTTGAAACAATGTACAGATCTTCTACTTTATTTGCTAAGTTCACCTCTTAGGGTTTATTTCTTGAATGCAACATGAAACGGTATTTTTATGCTTTATTTTCTAAATGTTCACTGCTAATATATAAAAATACAACTGATTTTATATGTTAATAATCATGCTAAGAATTTTGTATGTATACTCCTTAGTCTTAACAGTTTTTTGAGAATTCATTTAAAGTTTTCTACAATATGATCATGTTGCATGAGAAAAATTATGTTTTTACATCTCTTTGATCTATATGCATTTTTCTTACCTCATGGCATTAAGTATGACCTCCAAGACAATATTAAATAGAAATGATATAAATAAACTGCCTTGCCTTTTTCCATATCTTAGGGTAAAGTATGCATCTTTCACTACTAAGTAAAATGTAAGTTCTAAATGCTTAGTATGTGCTATTGATGAAACAGAAATGTTTTTGCAGTGCTGAGAATTCTTTTCATGAATGAATGCTGAATTTTGACAATTACTTTTTCTGCATTTAAGTGGGGAATATTTTTGTTTGTTTCTGCTTTACTTTATTAATATAGTGGGTTACACTGACTAATTTTTGAAAGTTAAACCAAACCTGCATTTCTGGGATACAATTCCTGGAAATTACATAGCCTACTCTTGTCACTATGTGAGTAATACATCAGTTCACAAAAACTTCTGTATGCAAACAATTTGGTTCTCAAACAAAAGCTTTTGACAAAATTTTGCTTCCATTCACAAACTCCACATCCACTGAGGAACACAGCTGTGGCAATTTCCCTCCACTCAAACATAAACACAACCATTGTCCTCCAAATTGTAAAACAAATTCAGTTCATGAGCTGAAGGGCCATTGTATTCTATAAAATAATGGTTTTGTTTTAAAATTTGAAGGAGAGCTGGGGATGCAGCTCAGTGGTAGAGCTCTTGTCTTGCATGCACAAGGCCTTGGGTTTGATCCCCAGCACCATAAAAAAAAAACAAAACCAAAAAACAAAAACAAAAAAAAAAGTGAAAGAATCTAATGTAAAGCCATATGATACTTTCATTTATACAAAACCAGTGACACATTTGATCTCTTTTGTGTAGACATTTTCTTCTGCTTCAATCAACTTTGATAATCTTTTCAAGGGTTTGTCCATCTTCTGTAAGGTGTCAAATTTATTACTATAATGTTGTTCATAATAATCCATTGGCCACTTTTTCAAAATTTTAATTAGTTTCATTAGTCCATGTTTCAATTTATGCCTTTTATAAACATGTTGGGGACTGGTTACAGGCAAAATACAGCTTTCTTTTTCCTACTCCCTGCCCCACCACTCCCTCGCCACCCTCCTGCTCTGCTCCCTTCACCCTTTTCACACTTGTTGAGAAACCTTGTCTTACCTCACATGTGGCCTCTAGTGTTTACATTAACCAGAGTTAGTGGGACCCTGTGCACGGAGCATCTTTATTCCTCTTATTTCCCCTTTCCCTCCTCCTTAACCCTTGTCTTCTTCCTTTGGACGAATTCCCTATTGTCACTTTCTATGCATCCTTTCTCATTTTCTTTCTCTCTATTTTGCCTCACTCAAATGAGAGATGTACAGTATTTCAGCTTGTGTGTCTGATTTATTTCACCCAATAGTATATTTTCCAGGTGTATTTATCTTCCTAAAAATGTCTCAAAATTGTCATTCTTTATAGCTAAGTACTATTCCATTATATATAAATACTATATTTCGTTTATCCAGTTGTCTGCTGGTGGGTATACAGGCTACTTCCAGAATTTCACAATTATGAATTGTGCTGTTGTAAACATTGGTATGCAAGTATCACTGTAGTATGATGATTATGTTTTCTGGGGAGATACCTAGGGGGGAGATAGCTGGGTGGCATGGAACTTCTAATTTCAGTTCTTTGAGGAATCTCCATACTGATTTCCATAGTGATTGTTAACATTTAACAATGCAAGAGGGTTCGTTTTTACCACAGCCATGCCATTTGTTATTGCTGGATTTCCTGAAGGTTGCCATTCTTTCCTCAGTAGGATGAAATCTTAGCATTGCTTTAGTTTGCATTTCTCTGATGGCCAGAGATGTAGAACATTTTCTCATATATTTGTTGACCATTTGCATTTCTTCCTCTATGAAGTGTCTGTTCATTTCTCTAACTCATTTCTTGACTAGGCCTTCAATTTGAAGTAGTTTAGTTTGTTTGTTTCTTTGGTTTAGTTCTTTGTATATTCTAGATATTAATGCTCTGTCTGAAGGATAGCTAGCAAAAATTTTTCCCATTCTGTAGGCTGTCTCTTCACTTCACTGATTGATTCTTTTGCTGTGTAGAAGCTTTTTAATCTGTTATACTCCAGTTGTTGATTCTTGCTAGTATTTCTTGAGTAACTGAGGTTCAGTTTAGAAAATCCTTTCCTACACCTATTTTATCTTCCAGAAGGTTTAACATTTCTCTTTAATGTTTAGATCTTTGATTCACTTTGATTTTAATTTAGTCTATGCTGAGAGATATCCACTTTCATTCTTCTACAGACAGAGAACAAGTTTTCCCACCACCACTTACTGAACAGGCTATCTTTCCTCCAATATATGTTTTTGGACCCTTTGTCAAAGATCAGAAGGTTGAATACATCTGGTGAGGTTTCTGTATCCTCAGTTCTGGCCCACTGATCCATATGTGTGCTTTTATTCCAATACCATGCCGTTTTTGTCATTATTCTTGACAGTATAGCTTGAAGACCAATATTGCTATGCCACTTGATTTTCTTCTATTGCCCAACATTACTTATGTTCTTCTGGGTCTCTTCTGGGTCCATATGAATTTTAGGATTGCTTTCTCTAGATCTAGATAGTGTATTGTTGGTATTTTTATTAGGACTGCACTAAATCTGTAAAGTTTTGGAATTATAGCCATTTTGACAGTATTGGTTCTGTCTGTCCATGAGCAGGGAACATCTTTCCATTTTCTGATGTCCTCTTCGATGTCCTTCATCAGAGTAGCGTAGTTTTATTTGGGAGATCTTTCATGTCCTTGGTTCAGTTAATGCCTAAATGTTTCAGTTTTCTTGAAGCTACTGTGAATAGTCTTGTTGTTACAATCTCCTCACTCTGTTCATTGTTTCTATACACAAATGCTAGTGATTTTTGTGTGTTGATTTTGTATCATGCTACTTTGCTGAAGTTGCTCATTAATTCTAAGTTTTTTTGATAGAATTCTCCTATGTAGAGTTTCTCGTCACCTGCAAATAATAGTAATATGAGTTCTTCCTTTCCTATATGTATCCTTTTTATTTCTTTCTCTTGCCTAATTGCTCTGGCTAATGCTTCAAGTACTTTTTTGAATAGAAGGCGTGGTAGTGGACATCCTTGTTTTATTCCTGATTTTAGGGGTAATGGTTTAATTTTTCTCCATGTAGTATAACACTGGCTATTGGTTTGTCATAAATGGCCTTTATCATATTTAGGTATGGCCCCTCTTTACCTGTTTTCTTCAGGGTTTTGTCATGAAGGGGTTTTGAATTTTGTGAAAAGCCTTTCCTGCATCTATTGATATGATCATGTGCTTTTTGACCTTGCTCCTGTTTGTATGATGTATTACATTTATAGACTTACGTATGTTGATCTTGTGACTCTGGGGTGATCCTTACTTAACCACGGTGTATGGTCTTTTAGATAATGTGCTGCTTTCTATTTGCTAATATCTTGTGTGTTTTTGCATCTGTGTTCATTGAAGAGATTGGCCTATGGGTCTTTTTTGTAGTTGGGTCTTTATCAAGTTTTAGGATTAGGGTCATACTGGCTTACATAAACAAATATAAGGACATACTATCCCTTTCAATTTCTTTGAAGAGTTTCAGAAGTATTGGTGATACAACATCCTTAAAAGTTTTGTAGAATTCAGCTGTGAATCTACCAGGTCCTGGGCTTTTTAAAAATTGGTAGATTCTTTATTACTGCTTCTTTCCCTTGTTTGTTATTGTATTGGTAAGAATATTTATCTTCTTGGGTTAGTTTTCATAGTTTGTGAGTCTAGGTATTCATCCATTTCTTCAAAATTTACTAATTTGTTAGAATATAATTTTTAGAACTAGTTACTATCTTCTGGATTTCAACAGTGTCTGTTGTGATTTTACCTTCTTTTCTGATTGCATTGATATGAGTCTTTTCTCTCTCTTGGTGAGTCTTGCTAAGGGCTTATCAATTTTATTTATTCTTCTAAAGAACTAGCTGTTCAATTTGTCGATTTCTTTTTTACTTTTTCAGTTTTTTAGCTTCAGTTTCATTGTTTTCTACTCTTATCTTTATAATTTTCCTCCCTAATTTTGGTTAGGGGCTGGTTTGTTATTTCTCAAGTATCTTAAGAGTTCTCATAAGGCTGTTTACTTGGGCTTGCTGTTTTCCTAATGTGAACATGGACTGCAATGAATTTTCCTATTAGAACTGCTTACACAGTGTCCCAGAGGTTTCATTGAGTTGTGCATATGTCATTAACTTCCAGAAATTTTAAAATTTCTTCTTTGTTCTCTCTCTGGGAATTTGGCAGTATAAAGCTGCCAGGGGGCTGCTCTGGGGCAGAGGTTCAGACATGCAGCCCTTTCTGCCATGGTGTCCCTTCCCACGCCAGTTCTGTGCAGCTATGTCTTGGGACCCTTGTAAAGTAATCTCTCCCACCTGTTACCACTGGAGGGTTGCTCAGGTATCAGAGACTCGTGTTCTTCCTTCTATCTCCAACTGCATGAGATTCTCCTGGTCCTGGTGCAGTTCTCTGTGAGTAGAAAAAGTTATTAGTTTCATTGTGTCTCTGAGCTGGCAGCCAGCCCACTGACATCCACAGCGGTCTCTCCTCTGTGGCATGGGCCACCTCTCCTGTATCACTTAAGCCTATTTTCTTTTCCTCTCTCAGTTCCCTCATTGCTCCCACGTACTCCCTCCTCACTTTATTCTGTCTGAGCTACTGTCACCCAGACTTCAAATGCCTCGTCCCAGAGAAACTGAGCTGCAGCAACTCACTGTTCTGTCATCTCGTCCCGATCATTGGCAGCTTTTTGGTATCTAATTTCTGTTATGATATTTTGTCTTTATTTCTAGTAGTAATTTGTGACTTCCTTTTTTTTCTTGATTGCTCAAACATGAGGTTTGTCTGTTTTATTGATCTTTTCAAAGAACCAGCTCTTGGAATAGTAAATCTCTATATTATTTTTGTTTTCAATTTTATTCATTTCTATGCTAATCTTTTTCTCATTTTTCCATTTGCCTATTTAAATTTTATCTATTTTAATTGAATTTTTTGGGGGGGGTTTTAATTTGTTTTTTTTTTATTTTTTTATTTTAAGGATAAAAGGAGG
>NW_004955408.1:36073623-36082581 GCF_000276665.1 Chinchilla lanigera
CGCTTTTCGGCTGGGAATCGCGGTGGTATGAGTCCGGCCCACTCTCGGACCCAGGAGCGCTGCAGCTCCCGGAGAACTCGCTGCCTGGGCGCAAGGCGCGGGGGCTATTTTAATTGAATTTTAATGTAGAATTTTTATTACTAATTTTGGCTTTCTTCTTTTTTAATGCAATCATTTCATGCTATGTATACATGCTTATCTGTGAACACTGCTTTACATCTAACCAATTACATTAAACTTTAATTTTCATTAAATTTCAGATATTCTTAATTTTTTCTTTGGAAATTCCTCCATGACCACGGTTTATTTAGGAAAATATTGTTTAATTTTCAAATATCTATGGATTTTCGAAGAACTTTTCTGCTATTTTCGTGTACTTTGGACAATTTTGATGCTTGTATAATTATTAAAGTTTGCATACGGACCACAAAATTATCTATCTTGGAAAATGTTCCATGCATTTAAGAAAAACATGCATTTTCTATTGTTGGGTGGAGTGTTATATAATTGTGACAATTTGGTCAATAGTGTTGTTTAAACTATATGTATCCTTACTGATTTATGGCTATTTATTTATCATTTATTCAAGGAGAAACATTGAAACCTTTAGCTATATGTATGGGAGTATTTCAGGTGCCATTTTAAATTGAGTAACAGACTGACTCCCAAAAATAAAGTTTATTCAGGAATACCAAGGGATTGCTATCTGAGCTACACATTCTATGGTGGATGATAGGCACATGTAAGGGGGTGCAGCAAGGAGGAGCATTTAAAGACAAAAAGAATCCCCAAGCATTAAAAAAAAATAAACCTCATTGGCTATAGGCGCTTTTTCAGGAGTTGGTGGTTATTCACTGGTACTACTGACTGTTGCTAGAGAGATTTCCTTTTAAACTGCCTTACATTAATTTTTTGTGGTCTAAGAATCCTTGTAATCGACCTTGTCATGGGTGTATGTGCCTTGAGGACCCTTCCTCATGTTTGCCTGGCTTCATTTTATTTGTATGGGACATGTAAAGTGTCTCCATTCTGCTAGTGATAATTTCCACACAGGTATATGAGTTTTGTCTCATTTATTTTGAAACTCTGAGGTTAGAGGTATACACTAAGATTGTTTAAAACTTCATCTTCAAAATTTGACCTATTTATCATTGTCTAATATCACTCTTTATCCCTCATACTATTCCTTGTTCTGAAACCTACTTTGTCTGGAAGTAAATTAGTTTTTATTGATTTGTTTAGTATTTGTGGGCCAAAGTTACTGGTCAGTGGCACAGTGCCTGCCTGGCAAGCATGAGATCATGAGTTTAATTCCTGGTGCCAAAAAAAAGAAAAAAGAAAAAAAAAAAAGAAATAAGTATCTGCAAGATATATCTCTCACGGCCCTTGACTTTTAACCTGTGTCTTTACATTTAAAGTAAGCTTCTTCTTGATGACACGTAATCATTCTTTTTCTCTTTTAGTCTGTCTTCTATTGCTACAGGAGAATATCTGAGACTAGATAGCTTTTAAAGAATAGAGGTTTCAAGCTGGGGATTTAGCTCAGTGGCACAGCGCCTACCTGGCAAGCACAAAGTCGTGAGTTCAATTCCCAGTACTGGAAAAAAACCAAAAAAAAAAAAAAAAAAAAAAAGAATAGAGGTTTCTTTCTGCATATAGGTCTGGAGGCTGGGAAATCTAAGAGCATAGCACCGGTGAGGGCCTTGTGCTGTTTCAACTCACGAAAACAGAGGGACACTTGTGTGCATGTAAAAGCAACAAATGAGGGCCATGTACTCCCATGATAGTTAATTCATGATCATGAGAACTGACCCAAACTCTTCTCACTACTACCCCCTCCACCAACACTGCCACATTGAGGAATTAAATTTCCAATACATGAATTTTTAGATTCTCTCTCAGCTCTCCGAATCCATGTCCTTTACACAATGCAAAATACTATCATTCCATTCCAGTCATTTCAAAGTCTTAAATTGTTCCAGGATCAGTTCAAAATTCTGAAGTCTAAAGTATCTCATCTTAGACGCAAGGCAAGCTCTACTTTCTTCTGCGAGCTTTCAAAATCAAAGCGAGTTATTACTTCCAAAATACAATGAAGGGACAAGGGTGGCATAGAAATTCCAAGTCCTCAAGGAAGAAATAGACCAGAAGGAAAGGATAGCTGGTCCTGAATAAGTCTGAAAATCAACAGGACAGATAGTAAATCTTAAGATTCCAGAATAACCATTTCTGAGTGTCCCCAAAACGTCAGACAGCCCCACCCCCTTAGCTTTGCTGGAGTCAGTGGACATTTTAGTGGTCTTAAAATGGAATTTCACACTGATGTCTGGGGCTTTCCCTAGAGTGTGCTGCAAACTCTCATAGCTTTATTTTTCTGGGGACCCAAAGAAAGTAGTTCCACCCTCAAGCTCCACTAGGCATTGATCACTGGGCCCTGCCTGCAGTGGCTTTTCCTGGTGCCAGATTTCTACCTGGCCCCTCAAGCTGTGTGTGTGGCATTCTTTGATTGAAATCTAGGCGGAAGAGGTCACAAACCCATTCCTCTTTCATTCTGTTCAGCTGCAAAATCACAACCATATGGACACTGCCACAACTAATGCTTGTGGCCTGTGGAGCATGTTGGGCCACGCCTAGAGCTGCTTGATCCTTCTGCAGTAGCCAAAGAATGTTGCTCTGGAGTTGAGACCAGAGTCCAGGGCAGCCTGGGCAGTGACTCCATGGAAGGCCTCTCAGGCCACTTTCCTAAACCATGCTACCCTGCTGGAGCTCCGGGACCACGATGGAAGAAGGAACCTCAGAGATCTCAGAAATGCCTCTGGGGTCCTTCTCCCACTGTCCTGATAAATAGCACCTGGTTTCTTTCTAGTTGCACTGAACTCTTTAACAAACAATAGCTTAGCCAGGTATGGTGGTGCACATCTCTAACCCTAGCAATTGAGGCAGCAGGATCTCAAATTCAACCTCACCCCGGTCAACTTAGTGACTTAGCAAGACCCTATCTCAAAAATGAAAAATAAAAAGGGGCAGGAGATATCATTCGGTATAAAGATATGAGTTCAATCCCCTGTACCACAATCAGTCTATCAACCAGTAAAATGAAACAAAACAGCAACAACAAAAAGTCTTGACTATACTCTTAGAAGTATAGTCTACCAAGCATGCTTTTTTGCTCTTTTTATGGCCAGACAGCAAATTTTCCAAATTTGTACACTCTGCTTCCTTCTTAATTATAAATTATGCCTGTAGGTCATCTTTTCGCTGCCTCATGTCAACACAAGCAGTCAAAAGTAACCAGGCAGCTGTGTGGATGCTTTGTTGTTTGGAAATTTCTTCCATTAGAAATCCTAGTTCATCACTTCTATGTTCCAACTTTCACAAGGCCCTAGGACATGGGTATGAGAAACCACATTTTTTGCAACTAAATAATGCAGATGGCTGTTACGCAGTTCGCATTAGGATAGACCTCTTTCCGCTTGAGACTGCCTCAGAATGGCTGTTATTACTCATATTTCTAGAAGAATTCTGGTCATGACCACTTCAGTAACTTCTAAGAAGTTCCAGATTTTTTCTAATTTGTTTCTCTGTAGTTCCCTTGTGAGCCCTCTTCAGAATCACTGTAAATGGTCTGTTCAAAAAGAAAAACAAAACAAAAAAAAACCTAGGCTTTTAAATCCAACTCTTCTAACCTCTGATCATTACCCATTTCCAAAGCCACTTCCAACTTTTTAGGTATCTTTGCAACAACAATCCCACCAATTTTCTATCTTATTCCATTCTCTACTGCTGTAGTAGAGTATCTGAGACCAAGTAGTCAGTAAGGAACAGAGGTTTATTTGAGTTCCCAGTTCTGAGGCAGAGGAGCCTGGAACATGGCGCTAGTGAAGGCATTTCAGCTCCTGAAGGAAGCAGAGGGCAGCCAGGTGCATGCCACAGGAAGGAGAGGAGGCTAAATTCCTGGGGCCACTAAGCCATTTCCAGGAGAGCCACAGTAATCCCTTCGTGAGGTGCTGCCCCCATGACCCAAACAGTTCCCACTACCCTCTGCCTCTTAGTATCATTGCCACGTGGAGGAATTAAGTTTCTAGCACATGGACTTTGTGGGGGACAGCTTCAAACTATAGCACCAGACCCCACCTGGCATTCTCTTTCCTTTTGCTGTTTAGACTATTCACGTTTATTATTTGATCTGCTCTACTCACTTACAATTCATCATTTAAAATTTGTAGTTGGCTTCCTTGAGTTTACAACACACATTTTTGAAGCTATCTGAATGTACCTTCAGATAATATTCTACCACTTTACATATAGTTGATGGATTTTATAACAGCATATTTCCAATTCTACCCACTCTTCATTTCTGTTACTCTGCTATGTATTTTACTCCTAGCTATGCTATAAATACATTGGTTAATATTTTGTTTTGCACAATTATCTTTTAGACCAGTGTAAAAAGAAGAAGAGGTAATTTACTGCTTTCTCTATTTCTAAGTCTCTCCATTTCTTTGTGTAGTCTAAATTTCTGACCTATGTTATCTTTCTTCTGCTAAAGAACTTCTGTTCATGTTTTCTATACAGTAGGATCTGTAGTGAATTGAGACAGAGTCTTTATTCCTCTTTCATTTATAAAGATATTTTCACTTAACATAACATTCTGAGGTTTTTTTGTTTGTTTTTTGTTTCTTTGGGTTTTTTTCTTTTAGCCCTTTAAGAAGTACTTAACTGTCTTTTTTTCTTGCCTGGTTTCTAAAAACATGACTCCGGTATTTATTCCATTCCATGCTATCAATGTACCTTCTTTCCTTTTATAACCATCAAGACTTCGTCTTTGGTCATCAGATTGATTATGCTACGCTCAAGGCGTTTGCTTTGTTTTTGTTTTAATCCTCTTTGGTGTTCCCTAAGGTTATTAGATCTGGGTTTTTTGTCTGTTATTAATTTTGGATAATTCCCAGCTATTATTTCTTCAGGTATTTATTTTGATCTATTCTGTTCTTCTTTAGAGATTCTGATTTGATAATGCCCCACAGCTGTTTGATATGTGTTCCAGTACCCCATCATCTCTACCTTTATTTGTCTTTGTTTCTCAGTTTGGATAGATTTTGTTAAACTATTTTTAAGTTCACTGACTTTTCTTAGCTATGTGAACTCTGCTCTTGAGCCTGCTGAAGGCAATCTCTACTTGTTATGGTGGGGTTCTTTATTTCTTACATTTACATGTATTCTTTTTTATAACTTCCATTTCTCTTCTGAATTTACCTTCTTGATCTTGTATATTGTTTACCTTTATCTATTAAGCCTTGGGCATTATTAATCACAGCTGTTTTAAATTGTTTGATAGTTCCAACATCTGAGTCATACTGTATCTGAATCTGATTCTGATAATTACTTTATCTCTTTACACAGTGTAAAGAGACATCATATGTCCATAATGAGCGTTACATTACTAAATTTTTCATTTGTTTCAATTTCCACTATGGCTCAGAATGGCACTATTACTAATCTTGTCTTTAATTAAAATTATGACATTTTATTCATGATAAATTTTTTGATGATTCAAATTTTAAACTGTGCATTAAAATATTATTTATCTTAGTTACTGGGAGTCCATTAAATTTTGTGCCTGAGGTAGACGTCACTTGTCTACTTTCTATATCTTGAAACTAAAGAAGAAATTTTAATGAATTGTGTCTGAATGAGTAGCTCTAAGATCAATGTTGGGAAAGGAATTTTGGCATGAAAATGTTCTAAAATTTTTATATTTTACATTTTTTAAATCCTGGTAAAATTCAGACTCCACCAGAGTCATCAATTAGGGAAATATGTGCCATACAGATTCCTTACAAAAGGGGTTTCTATGACTATATTTACAGCCTCATAAGGATTAATTCCATTTGTAATAGTAAGGGAGCTCTTAGAATCCATGTGTGAAGATTCAGCTATGAAAAGCTTAAGTGCTTTTAATTATTGCCTATTAGCTGTTATCTGAATGCAGCCATACGTGTTCTAGGACCATTTCTTATGGAAAAGAGAACCAAGGGGGCAGCAAGTTTCTCCTGTGGGAAGCTGTTGTATAAAAGAGGCCTCCCTCTGTTCCTCTGGGCCCACTTAGCAGTGTCTGGATCTTGAAGTGCTACCTCCAGGGTAGCACCACCCCCAAGGAAACCAAGAGAGATAAGACCAAGGACAGCACATACTGTCACCTTTCTTTGACCTTCGTGAGGAAGGCCAGCCTCACCTGCCTTGTGGCAATCACACACAGGAGTGGAAAGGGCCTGGGTCACCACCCTCCCCTATACCCCAGGAGATCATGTTTTGAACAGGAACATGTGTAGCTGCTTGTTATTTGTCTGTTTTGTTTTAGCACCATAAATCTACTGTGATTTTTTTTTGTCTACAATTCTTCACATTAAAAAAGGCTCAAAGAGAAACAACAACAACAACAACAAAATCCTTTTATGTGTCAGGGCTGGTGAGATAACTGAAAAGATGAAACTGGAAATTGAACCACCTCCTTAGAGACCCAAGGAGTGAATCTCAAGGCAGAAAGGCCAAAAGTCTTCATGGTTTGATCATAGACTCCATGGACCAGTGTGATGCCAGGCACTATTCTAAGTGTTCAAAGATAAAAGAGCTCTCCCTAACCTCTGGCCACCGTCAGGTATGACACACACAGACTCCAAAGCACAGGGCGCAAACCGGGAGATTTTAGGACCTACATTTAGGACTAATTTGATTAACTCTTTCTCTGCTCAGTGGTAGAATTTTGGTGACTAAATCTATCTGAATGGTAATGTCTGTGGCAGATAAATAGGTGTACAATTTAGGTTTTCCTTAGAAATGAGATAACTAATGTTAAGATGGTTTCTACCAAAATTTAGCTATTAAATCAGAATGTATTTTAAAAAATATTTTTCATACCTATATGTTGTAATCTGAGCAGCTACTTTGAAGATAACAATGTGCAATGTATTAACCATTGTTACTCTCCTACTATCTTGTTTTGAAATTTTATATAATTTTTATTGTTTTTACTTTAAAATAAAATATTTAATCTTCACTGAGCATTACACACAGATTAAGGACAAATTCAGTAGTGTCCTCCATGATATGATAAGAATCTTTTTACCAAACATTACAGTTATCATACATTCTTTGCCTCAGTGCCTCCCCAACTTTTTCGCACCATCAACGCGATACACAGGAAATACTTGTGCAGCATATTGATAAGCGGGCTGCTTACAGTCTGAAGAACTAGAAAGATAAGTGTGTCCACAAGAAAGAGCTACATCCATGAAGATGTATGGACCTTTCACCTCAATGGAATATGTGAAGATCCGGCCAATGGCAGGTATGTGTCATACGAGCTGCTAAATCTTGTGCCCGTTCCACCTGTGATGGTGCAGTAGCAAGTAGAAACACTGAAACAACACTCAGAATTTATTTATGTGGACAGGCACTGATTGGGATCATTTCCAGAATATCAGGCCATAGTCTCTGGTAGTCTAGGGCTTATATGGGATAAGAAAGCAGGAAGTACAGAGGCAGAATGGCTTGTCCATTGGGATTGGTTTATACATTGTGCCTCACAGCAACCAGCTGTTTCTGAGAGACAAGAGCAATCAGACCTGGAACCAGGGCAACTAAGAAACTGAAGTACACTGGCTGGGGGAGGGATATTTTCTGCTACAATGAGGCATAAAACTTGCTGACTTGGCTGAACTCTGATGGTGAAATATTTCTCATTGAGGTAGCCATTTTAGCCTCTTCACTGAATGCCTAATGAGGATATTGAGCTGGCCTAGCTATGGAAAGATTTTACTACTCTGCTGAATAACCCAAAGTAAAATTCCAGTTTATAAAAAAGCATGATTTACATGCTTGTTGAAATTAATGAATTTCTTTCTAAATTTTCATATTTCAAAGTCTCTAAATAAATTAATGCTTTAGTTTGTATCTGGAATGTTCTCCAAGGGCTCAGGTGTTCAAATCTTAGTTCCTGTTTGGCACAACAGGAAGGTGATGGAATTTTAAAAGATAGGGCTCAGTGAAAAGTTTTACGTCACTAGGGTTGTGCCTTTGAGGGCCTAACCGGACCCAGATTGTGCACTGCCTACTTTCCAGCTGCCGGCCATGAGGGATGGTTTTGCTACCTGTCATTGCCATGGTGTGCTGCCTCAGCACAGGCCCAAAAGTAATGGGACCAATCGGTCAAGGACTGAGACCTGCAAGACTTTGAGCCAGAATAATCTTTTTATAAGTTGATTATCCCAGGTATTTGTCAAAGTAATAGACAGCAAATGAATACAACTCACTGAAGTTGAATCAATACTTTTCTCTCTCCTGTTCCTCTGTCTCTCTCTTCCCCAGCCATCCCTTGTGAATAATTAATCCTTCAATTGAAATTTGATTTTTTAAAGCTGTAAGATTTGAGTAGGTGATAAGGTAGGATAAGTCCTTCCCAAGTGATTCCAAATGGCTTGTTATCTGCAGCAGCTTTCAATGTCAGTGAGCCTGTGGTAAGGCCTTTAAGGTTTTCATGCAGGGCCTTTGATAGATGCCTGTTCTCCTTTCGGACACTGCCACTCACCTTTTCCTAGGCTTTGCTGGATTTGGAACATAGGTAACCGTATGACCCAGACCACCCACCACAGATGATCTCTGCTCTCCATCTCTGTAATGGTAACCAAGTCAAGGAGCTCTGCATTACTGGACAAAAATGCTACTTATGTGGCCAAGGCCTGCCACATCCAACAGACCTGTGATATGTCTCCCATGGCCAGCTGCATGAAAAGGGGAAACATTAAAATTCAGTTTTCGGCCTTGCGCCCAGGCAGCGAGTTCTCCGGGAGTGGCAGGGCTCCTGGGACCGAGTGTGGGCTGGACTCATACCACCACGATTCCCAGCTGAAAAGCGCGCACAGAACCAGGTAGGCCCCATCCAATCCCGGAGGCCAGGAC
>NW_004955408.1:36082681-36084591 GCF_000276665.1 Chinchilla lanigera
CAAACTCTTAAGAGGGCTATGCTAAGAGGGTAAGCCAAGATTGTACTTGATTTTAAGACCTCATTAATCCCTTGAGTTACATTTGAAATGACTATCATCTGGCTAAGGAAGTTTGAAGCAGAGAAGTATATGTTCCAAGAGAACTGCACTAACTTTAGATATCCTTGTGGGAAAATTTTATCCATCTTGAACATATCTAAATATTTGAGGCTTCTACATGGGGGCATGTGGGTAAAGTCTGTCACTCAGACTGACTCAGAACAAACTTAGGATATTGGCATAGTCCTTGTGACAGTCATCAGCACTTAGGTGTAAAGCCCTTTCTTTACAATTTCTTGGCTCTATTTATCTTTTTGTAGGGCTGACACAGTGACTCCATTATTATTTTGATAACTCTCATGCTTTCCTTGCATCCCCTCTTTATGAGAGCTTTTCTCTAAAGGCATCACTGATTGATTTTTATTGTCCCTCATTACAGGAATTGTCATACCTGGTCCCACGTTAGAGGGGAAGCAATTGGCTATTCAGTGGCTTAGCCCTTGTTAGCCATATCTCCATAACAAAGAAATTTAAAAAGAGTACTTTTTAGGCCAAATTTACCTGGAATTCATTGTTACTTTTGGCTGTTTTTTTAGGTGATGGTTAACATCTCAAAACATTGGATTATATCTCTTTGTTAAGAGTTGTACTTTTGTAGAATTCTAAAAATAGTTGCAAAGTTAAAAGGAATATATAGTACAAATAGAACAAGTATAGTTTGTGTGACAGTTTTGAACCAAGAAACAAATTTTTTTATTTTAAAGAGAGTAGTAAAAGAAAAAAAAAAAAAAAACAGAACAAGAGCAGCATACCAGCATCACAAATATAAACAAAACAAAGCCAGCACATTAAAAGAGATACAGGGTTTCAAAACAAAATGATAGGAATTAACAGTGGTTGTTATATTACCTATTGTTATCTTCAACTGTATTGCTCAGGTTACCGGATGTAAGAATGCATGATTGTTCAAACCATTAAAGAGAATAAAAAAATAATTTTTAGATAAAACATTAGAGATAATACAGTTTCACTAGACAAGATGGTAGGGATTCACTATAGTAGTTCCATTGCACATTGTTGCCTTTAAATCAGCTGCTCATATTACCAGATATAAGCATCCAAAATTGGTCAGAACATAAAAAATTTTAAGCATTAACTGTTCCTTTTAATATACCATCAGACATCAGCAATACAGTTATCCCAACCATTCTTCTATATCTATCTGTCTATCTATCTATCTATCCATTTTTTTGCCTCCCTTCGTTCTTTTTTCTTCCTCCCCTCCTCCCAGTCATTCCTTCCTTTGAGCAATTTCTTTCCCTTTCCCATCATTTATTGTACGTTTTGAATTTTACTTACTCTTTCAGGTTCCTACACCAGGGAGACAATATGATGTTTACACATGTGGGTCTGATTTATTTCACTTGTGAGTAAAGTCTCTAGTTGCAAACATTTACCTACAAAAGCCTCAAGCTTACCTTTTTTTATAGCTGAGTAATGCTCCATTATATAAAAATACCACATACTTTTTATCCATTCCTCAGTTGATGGGTATTTGGGTTAAGGAACAAATTTTTAGTTGGTTTGGTTTTTCTCCGGTACCGGAACCGAACTCTCGACCTTGCGCTTGCCAGGCAGGCGCTTTGCCGCTGAGCTAAATCCCCAGCCCCTAGGAACAACTTTTTATATCAACTTTTACCAAAGATAATTAAAGAAAGAACCAACTTATCTGTAGTACTCATTAAGAGTTTTTTCATGATTCCAATTGTAAATGTTTCAGATAATAATCAGAACTATGGGTGGCAAAAGACCTAGAACTACCTTGATTAGAATTTTGGTGAGTTTAGGAATTGACAATATAATTAGCTATT
>NW_004955408.1:36084691-36092125 GCF_000276665.1 Chinchilla lanigera
GTTGTAAAATGTTGTATGTCTGTTAATGTTTCCCTCCTTTTATCTTTAAAATAAAAAATTTAAAAAAAATTCAGTTTTCACTTTAAGATGATTTTTCATCATATATTGTCATTTACTAATACAGGAAATGGTCAGCTACAGTCATGATCCCATGCAAGGTGTCTTAAAAAATAGTAGTGAAAGAAAATCCTCCCTGTGCTCAGGACATTGATCCATATGGAAAAGGCATAGGCCAGGAACACAGTCTACACTGGTTCCAACAGGAATTTGAATCTTATACAAAGACTGGGAAAGAATGAAGCATGTGTAGTTTTATATGTGACAGATATGAAGTCCTTGGCAGCCATACAACCACTGTCCATCTACATCTATAAGTCAGGAATTGTTGGTTCCCCTGATACAGGTATAGCAGGAATTATATTCTTGGAGAGCTGGGGGAGGTTAAGGAACGTTTCTCCAAAGTTCACTTCAGCAGACATTCATTAAACGAATGCCCTGGGCCAGACACTGTGCAAGGTACTGGGGGAAAGGCAGCACATAAATCATGATGTCTTCTTAAGATATGATGGGTTATAACCCTCCCACACTCAGGACCAGAAATGGAAATATTTTCTCTAGGAGCCCATAGCAGATCTGTGTTGCACAGACAGAGAGAGTTATGCTAAAAGACTAGGATGTTCATGAGTCCAGAGAGCAGAATGACATGAAACATTGTAGGAATTGGTAAATAATAAATGAATTAATGATTAGCACTATATTCCTGAATGCTCTTTTCATCACTGGTAGCAGACATAGCCAAGAATCAGTCCCTACAGACTTCTGTTAATAACCAGTTCCTTTTTCCAGTGAAGTTGTTTGGCTCCTTTGTCAAAGATAAGGTGGCTGAGTGTCTTTGGAGTTGTTTCTGAGTCTTCTAACCTGTTCTATTGATCCTCAGGTCTGTCTTTTTGCCAGTACCATGCTGGTTTTATCACAGTAGCTTCATAGTATGATTTAAAGTCAGGGATTGTGATGTCTCCTGCCTTGCTTTTGTTGCCCAGGATTGCTTTTGCTATTCTAGGTCTCTTCTGGCTCTGAATTTATTTTAGGATTGTTTTCTCTAATTCTGTGAGGTATGCTATTGATATTTTGATCAGGATTGAATTAAATCTGTGTAACAAGTTTTGGAATATGGCCATTTTTACTATGCTGGTTCTTTCTACCCAAGAACAAGAGATATTTTTCTACCCAAGAACAAGGTATATCCTCTTCAATCTCCTTTTTTCAGAATACCATAGTTTTCACTGTAAAGGTCTTTTATCAGATTGAGATTGTCTCAGTTACTTTTCTCTCATTGCTGAGACAAAATACCCAATGCCCAAAGTGAAGGAAGGAAAGGTTTATTTAGCTTACAGTTTGTGGAGGTTTCAGTCCATACTGGGCAGATTACAAGGCAGAGTGGCACATGGCAGAGGGCTACAGCTCATGGTGGCAGAACACAACAAAGCATAAAGCACAAAAGCCAGGGATGGCCGCAAGCAGCCTCTTGCTCTCCCTTACATATGTAAACTATTCACCCCAGGGCAGATGCAGCTCTCACACCCATAATCAATCAAACTCTAAAAGCCTGCCCCATGACCATATGAGGCTTTGGGGGGATATCCACACATAAACCATAACAGAGATAAAGCCCAATCCTTTGTTAGATTGACTTCTAAGTATTTCATTTTTTTTGATGCTATTATGAAATGCATAGTTTCTCTAATTTCTCTCTCATAGAGTTTGTTGTTTGTGTATAGGAATGCTACTGATTTTTGAATGTTGACCTTGTATACAGCTATGTGACTGAATTTGGTTATTAAATTTAAAAGTCTTTTTGTGGAGATTTTGGGGTCTATGTAAAGTATTGTGTCATCTGCAAATAATAATTTAACTTCTTCCTTTCCTATACTTATTCTTTTATCTGTTTCTCTCATCTAACTGCTCTGTCTAATGTTTCCAGAACTTTATTGAATAGGAATGGTGCTAGTGGACATCTTTGCCTTATTCCTGATTTCAAGGTGAAAGCTTTCAGTTTTTGACCATTTAGTATAATGTTGATTGTTGTTTTGTCAGAGATGGCTTTTAACACACTGAGCTAAAGACCATCCATTCCAATTTTCTGTAGGGTTTTTATCATGAATGGCTGTTGGACTTTGCCAATAGTCTTTCTGCATATATTGAGATGATCATGTGATTTTTATCTTTTCCTCTGTTGATATGGTCTATTACATTTATTGATTTACATATGATGAATCATCCCTGCATCTCTGGAATCAATCCTACTTGGCCATGGTGTATAACCTTCATAATAATTTGCTACATTCTGTTTGCCAGTTATCTTGTTGAGGATTTTTGCACCTATCTTCATTAGGGAGATTGGCCTTTAGTTATCATTTTTGGTTCAGTCCTTCTCTGGTTTTGGTATCAGGGTAATAATTGCTTTCAGGAATAATTTGGGGAGTATTGCTCCCCTTTCTATTTTTATTCCCTTTCATTATAGAATTTCAGGAGCAATTCCATTAGATATCTAAATTTCATGTAGAATTTAGCAGTGAATCCATCAGGACTTGGGCTTTCTAATAAATGGTGCTGGAAAAACTGGCTTTTCACATACTGAAGACAAAAATTAGACCCATCTTTCTCACCATGCACTAAAATAAAATCAAAATGGATCAAATAACTAAATATCAAAACAGAAACACAAATCTTCTAAAAGGATAGGTAGAACTCTTGAAGACACAGGTGGAGGCAAAGACTGTGAACAAAACCCACACCACAAGGAAAATATTACAAAGAATCAACAAATAGGATCTCCTTATTAAAAAACTTTTGGACAGAAAAAGAAACCACCAACAGAATGGGAAAAAATTTTGGTGAGCTGTTCCTCAGATAAGGGACTAATATCTAAAACATACAAAGAACTCAAAATAATCAGACTCCTCAAAATTTAAGATCCAATTTTAAAAAATGGACATCTGGAATAAATAGATATTTCTCAGATAGGGAGGTAGAGATGACAAATAAATATATTAAAAAATGTTCAACATCCTGGTCATTTGAGAAATGAAAATTAAAAACAATCCTGAGAGTCCATCCTACTCCAGAAATAATGGCTATTATCAAGAAATTATCAAATAACAAATGCTGGCAGAGATGTGAAGAAGAACCCTTCTCCATTATTTGTGGGAATATACACTGGTGCAACTACTGTGGAAAACAGTGTGAAGATTCCTCAAAAATCTAAAACTAAATGTTCCATTTGACCAAACTATTCTCCTTCTTGGTATTGTCTCCAAAAAATTAAAACTATCATACCACAGTGATATATGTGCACACATGTTTGTAGCAGCACAATTTGTAATAGCAAAATCTTGGAAACAGGACTGGGAATATAGCTCAGTGGCACAGTGCCTGCCTGGCAAGTGCAAAGTCTTGATCAGATAAAAAATGTGCTTTTTTGTATGATAGAGTACTACTCATCCAAAAAGAAGGATAAACTTGAGACATTTATAGGTAAATGGATGGACTTTGAGACCATACTCTTAGGTGAAAAAAATTGAATACCCATGTGCAAATATCACATCATAAACATCAATCTGGTGTGAGAAAACAAAAGTATAAATAAAGATCAGTCTGTATACTAGATATTGTGAAACAGGAAGAAAATACTCAATTGAGAAGTAGAACTAGGGAGTGGGGATGGGGGAAGGAAGGAAGGGTAAAGAAAAAAATAAAAAAAGGAGAACTGGCAACAAAGCACTTGTAATGAGAGGAGAAAGAGGGATTGAAGGAAGGATAAGAGAATGGGGAAAAAAGGAATTGAGATAAGTCATGTACAGGTACAAAGTTCCTATCATGAAAATGATCATCATGTGTATTTAAAATGTACCAATAAGCTTAATAAAAAAAAACAAACAAACAGTGCCTGTGAAAATCTTGAGAACTCTGCTTGAGGCATGATTTAGAGTCTATTCTGATCTAAAGAGCTAGCTTATGGAGGGCCATACTCATTTAAAGTTAGGTCAGACTGCATACTGTAATGTCTATGTAGGTGGTGGCTTGGTTCTCAGTTTAATTCTTAGTTTTAGGTGCATGATGCTGTGCTTGATAGAATATGAAAAGCAAGTGACATGGGTGGTAAAAGAGCGTACCAAGGACAGAATAAGTCCAGGAGGAAATTTATTGAAGTACATGCTACGAGAGACAGAAGGACAGTCAGGAGAGGGGATTGCTCTAGAAAATGCAGGGAATGCTTTTCATGATAAAGGATGGGAGTGAGTGTGTCACTGGCCATTTGTAACCACATCCTTGACTGTGAAAGGCAACAAAGCACAGAGTGTATTCCTTGGGAATTTTGTGTTTTGACATCTTGCAATGTTGGTTATTATCCATACAGCTGTAGCCCAAAGAATGAGAAGTATTCTCATTGTCCTACTCTCTATAATGAGAAAAGCTTTCATCATCCTACTGTCCACACCTTCACCCCGAGCAATCCATGCATGGAGTTCTCATGTTCTGAAGCTGTTGAGCAGGAATGAAGAAAACGGGGTTAGGATTTTGGCATTGCTGATTAGCAGGGGTCATGGTAGTATTGGAAGTGTCAGGAGGGCTTGGAAGGTAGGAAAAAGGATTAGATGCCCTTCTGAGAGCCAAGTAGGAGGGGGTGAAATCAGAGTCTCCATTAGTGAAGAGAGGCTGGAAGCCTTGTCAGGCCAATGTTTGTAGATGGGTCTGTTGGATCCTAGGAGAAATAATTTTGTGAGACAAGTAAACAGGGTTCAAATGTGGGTGGGAGGAAATGCCCACTAGGGGGCCAAAGAAAGGTAATGGCCAGGAAAGCCATCCTCAAGTGGGTTTCCAGGAGACAGCTGTTGAGCCCTTGCCTCTATAATTGGAATGCCTGATCTCTGGGAGTATTTATATTTGTTGTACAAGGCCTGATTTGTTGGAGAAGAAGCAATGTTGTTCTGGGTTATCCAGAGAGCCTCCTCACTTCCCTTTGCCAGAGGTTGGATACCTCAGAGATGTGGAAAGACATGTCTGGCTAGGGAGTCTTTCTGGTCTGTAAAGCCTTGAGAGCTGTAGAGATCTTAGTAAAGCCCTGCTTAAGGAAAAGGTTGTGGCAGTCCAGAATCAAACTCACCCACTGTAGCCTCAGCGCCACAGGAACTATTTTCCGGTGAGCTCCTCAGAGATGTATGCTTTTTCTTCCAACAGGAATCAGGTGACGCTCAGCCATCATCCTTAACACCTCAAGAGTGAGTTCACGCCTCACCCAACATCATGAGATTCTTTTTTTCAAACTCGTTACCTACCCTCGTTACCTCCACGAATTCTCATCGACCTCACCCTATGGAATCAGCTCTGTAGATCAGAATGGACTCTAAGTCATGCTGCAAGCAGGGCTCTTTAGATTTTCACAGGAACAGCATGTAAAGCTGTTCCTAACCCTGAAGCCCCAGTTTCCACCCCTGTGGCGATTCCCAGATCTACTATGGGAGAATTAACGTAATTGCCCTTTTTGACAGAATGCATGTTGCAAGGAGAACTGAAAAATGTTGATTGCTAGGCAAAATTTGTATATAAGGGGCTAGGTAGGCTATGGCACCTTCTAGGTAGAGGATAGGGACACTAGGGCTTGATTTCTGCAAACAAAGAACACACCCAGGGCAGAAGGTCAGGTAATGAGATCAAAGTAAAGGAGAAGGAGTTGAGTATCAGTTGTGAATGTGCTGGTCACTGCCCTCAAGTAAGAGCAAGTTGCAAACTCTATTCCTATGAGTGATGAGAGGAAGGAGGATTGGGACTGGACTGTGTTTTCTGGACTTTGTTTTCCAGAAGGATGTATGTCTTTGTGAGTTGAGGAAAAAAAACAAATTATCAATGGTGGACAAAGGTGTGATGCATTCACAGTGTGTGATTGGAGAGAAGCTTGTGGTGATTATCCAGGGGCTCAGATAAGGGACTTAGGAAGAAGGTGGCTTTTCCCTGACAGAACTCAAAACTTTAATTTTGTGTAATGAAATGGTTGGTTGAGATGGGAAGACTAGAGACTTGAATCAGCTTTGAGAAACTGTCATGGTTCAGAAATGTGTAAGTGCTGGACTTAAGGTCTACAGTGTAAGACGTCACATCAAGTGACATTGCCCAGGGGCTGGGAGTATTTAGGGTAATCTATGACCTTTCTACATATGGGGCTTGAAAATACAGGGTTGTCAATGAAGGTACTACGAGGAAGTCACTGAAGTTTGGTCACACAGGTTTGCATAAGAGAATTGGAAAAATAGGTAATACATCTTTCTTGCACACAAATCCAAAGTGCAGTCTAGCCCTAATTCTCCTTCCTTCCAACCACTCACAGGAATTCTGCTTCTTCACTGCAAATAAAGGTGTAGGGAGGAATTAAGGAGGGTCTATTTGGAAGGGTTTGTAGGATATGCCTAGGCAGTCCATTAGAGAGAAAGGGTTAAGCATAGCCAACAGTTAGTTATATTCTAGAGATGGGTAAAGGCTCTTTCAAGTCGTTGGCAGTAGGCATAGTATTTTGGACTGATAGTTGGAAAGACAATGACTATGATCCTAAGGAAGTGTCACACCAAAGTGTGAGTTGAGACAGGCAACTAAGAAGTAAAACAAGCCATATCAGCACTGTTGTGATGAATCCCAACCCATTAACAGAGACCCACTGGTGCTGAGGTAGGCTGGGAGTACTGAGGCTACCTCCCTAAGAGACAAAGTCTCCAGCCAGGTGAAAGCAAAGAGGTTGTCCTGAAGGAAGAGATCCACGTGGAATTTCTAAAACCAGGTGGGATCAATGAGGGAGTGTGGTAGGTAAGGAGTTTCAAAGAAGGATCCCAAAGATGTTGGGTGAGGTATGAAGTCACTTGTGAAGTGGTGAGGATGCCAGTTGAGTTCCACCAGATTCCTGTCAGAAGAAAAAGCATAGATAACCAAGGAGCTCATAAGAAAATTGTTCCTGTGGGTCTGATAGATGATGTGGGTGGTTTTGATTCTGGATGAGTAGATCCTTAGGCAGAGGCTCTGAAGCTTGAAAGCCATGGGTGAAGGGAGAAGGCCTGATGAGATATGGACCAGGCAGACTGAAGAAGCTTTTTGTCCTGTGGGAGAACTTTGAGGTAAACCCAGTTCCCTGGACTGACCTTAGTAGGTGACCCTGTAAAGGAGGGACCAAGCTTGGGACTAACTTCATCATTATATTCTAAGATGGCCTTGACAGTTTGGCCTAGGAAGATGCCATATTTTCTCAGATAGTCGGTTTCTGGGTCCAGTAAAAGATTGGTTTAGAGAAAAGATCTCCCATAAAGAGCTTCAAAAGAGCTGAGTTGAGAAATGGCTCTTGGAGTAATGCAAACTCTTAAGAGGGCTATGCTAAGAGGGTAAGCCAAGATTGTA
>NW_004955408.1:36092299-36101830 GCF_000276665.1 Chinchilla lanigera
AGACCTAGAACTACCTTGATTAGAATTTTGGTGAGTTTAGGAATTGACAATATAATTAGCTATTTATTTTGTATACTATTTTGAGATAATAATCATGAATGACATGTTAGGACCAATGGGCTGTCTTTATTTTACAGAAGTATATCTTAGGTGACTAATATCCAATCCTTTTCATTGTCAGAGTGGCAATGTTTGGAATGGACAGTATTTAGGCACATTTAGTTGTATAATACAATTAGGAACAAACCTGAAAAATTATATTATTATAAACAATGTCGGTTCAAGTGGACACTAGTGTGACAAGTGTCCTTTTTCATGTTCTGTACTTTAGAAAGTTTGTCCACTGGGCAACACAACTGTATTTGATATATAAAGAAGTCAGCACTGACCATTATTATGGTTTGATAAAGTTTTTACATATGACAGAAGTTTTTACTTTTTGCGATAAAATTTTGAACCCCTTACAGGTCTTATATAGGTTAACACTATTGATAAGAATCAAAAGCTATCTTCAGATCTCTTGTAAGCTTAAGAAACAGTATTGATGAGCACAAATATGCTTATTATTCAATGTTGAAGTGTATCTCATTTGTACAATAATAAAATATTTGGTTAAAACCAATTGATGTAGACCAGATTTTAAATGTCAGGAATGAATCATAGAGAATACAAAGCAGAGATTTCAAAAAGTTTTGATTATTTTATAGGTATACAGTCCAGATATAATGTATATTGTATAAAAGAGAGTATTCATTGGATACTGTTATGATCAAACTCATGAAGTAGTTTTACAAACTCTAGTTACCACACTTAGTTATGTGTTTGTTTCCATACTGGTGAAAAAGAAATGGTATTTTGTATAATTAAAAGAAGATAAGTTTAAGTCCAAGTCTAGCAAGCAACTGTATAACCATGACTAAGAATAATAGATGTTACTTCAATTTAAATTTGTTTCTGTTTTATGGAAACTGTCATACCCATGTATCTGTTTACATTTCTTTATCTTATTTATTGGTTTCTTTTTTTTGTAAGCCCCATGGCCACTTGGATTTTAAAATGCCCTTGACACATTTTTGTACCTCACAGTTAACTCATTGATGTTACATTTCAACTAGGGCTGGCTCAAAAACAGATTTCCAAGTAACCTTGAGCAGCATGTTATCTTAGTACCAGAAGAATCTAGAAAGAAGAGCAAAGGTGCTCCACTTTAGCCAGGGCTAACAAACCCTTCAGCTTTTACATGGCTTTAAGTGGCAAAACCATCTTAGTATAAGCAGAAAGAAACTAAAGAGCAAGTTAACTCTGTAATCATAGTTCAAGAATTACCACAAAGTTGTTCACAAGAAATGTTTCAGGCAGGTCAGTCAGGCAAAAATATTAAGTTGAGCCATAGAATTTAAAATTAAATTTACCAATTACACAAGATGGTCACAAATGGGCCTTCACTGACTCCTTGCAGGCTTCCAGAAAGACTTGTTTCCTCTCATTTGACATCTTGAGATAGAAGTTAACCCCAGCCTTGCCATTTGCTAGGACCTATTGCAGGCTGTATGTAAACTGAGAGCCATGTTTTCACCTGGTCAGTCAGCTTTGCAGCCTGATCTATTCTCCACACTAACTTGGGCTTAGGCTCTAGTTTGAGCATCTGGTAGACTTGAACCTCCTCCTCTATCTCTATCTTCTCAGCAGTATCTATCCCTAGCATTGGGACTTTAGCAGTTTTATTCTAGTTCTCTCCCTCTGAGCATGGGATTGAGCTTGGAGTTTGGCCTCTGTTGTTGTTGTCACTGATGATGTTGTTGCTGTTGTGAGAAGCGACTGCCCCATGGCCACTGTAGTCTTATATTAGCTTTTTTTTTTTTTCCTAATCATGTTGTTCATTAATAAGCAACAGTATTTTCCCTAATCTTGTGGTTGAGGTGGGAGACAATAGGACCCTGGGTATTAGAGACCCCAACAGTGAGCCCCAGCCTCCTGCTGGGTATTATGGTGCAAGGCAGAAAAAGAGAAAGAGAGAGAGAGAGAGAGGGAAAGAAAGAAAGAAAGAAAGAAAGAAAGAAAGAAAGAAAGAAAGAAAGAAAGAAAGAAAAGAAGATGACTGTACGGGGGGTGGGGATCCAGGATGACCAGTTGTTCATGAAGAATACAAGGCCAGGAGGCAGCCAGAGCCTCAGCATTTATTAATTGAGGAAGGAATTATTGGATGACTCAGAGGGTGGTGGTGATTTTAAACTAATGAGGATCTTGCCCTGGAGCAACTTTAGTCTTAGTATTGTTAGTCTTAGTGGTCTTAGTCTTAGTCTTAGTCTTAGTATCCATAATGGGAGAGTGGGAAATCTCAAAAGGATGATATAAAAAATCCCAAGCCGCCTTTCATCCCTCAGGGAAGTTGTAAAACTAGCCACTGTGAATTCATGGTCCTCAACACCTGGGGAAGGGGCTGGGGATTTAGCTCATCGGCTAAAAGCGTCTGCCTGGCAAGCGCAAGGTCGTGAGTTCGGTTCCCGGTACCGGAGAAAAACCAAAAAAAAAAAAAAAAAAAAAACACCTGGGGAAAACCACAGAGCCGCCCCTCATGGAGAAAACTGAACAAATTGATCCAGGCAGCTACTCTTTCAGCTTTTCCCGGTCCCCTGGACCCAAGATCAGTTAGTATAATCACAGATTAACAGGCAAACAAATAAAACAGATAAGGCAATAATATAAGTCAGAGTGCACTTGTAGATGTATTAGCTAAGCTAGATTATAATAATCCTTTTTCTCTTAGTTTTTAGTTGTAAATACATTAGGCAGATTTTCCCTAGAGATACTAATTAGTACTTTTTATTTTTGTGTGAGTTATAACAGAGATCTCTTATTACCTTTGTTACTTTAACACCTTAGAGTTACACTATTGAGAGACAAAAGGCAAAAAGGGCACCAGGACATAGAGGAGGAAAGGCAGAGAGGAAGGTGGAGTCTCAGAAAACCGGAAGACATCAGTTTAAAGCCATGGGTTTCACAATTAGGACATGAAGATTTAGAAAGTCACACCCAACAGCCCTTTTAAGTGGGAGATCTTGTGACAAGGTCATGAAGGCCTAAATGTAAGGGGCTTTAGAATCTTTGCCCTGATTTTGGCAGAGAGGTCTAACTGTGGCAGTGTGTTATATTATACAGTTATGTTAAGGGGCCAGAGTTCCTGATCCAAAAGCTTATGTTGAGGCCAGATAGTGTTGCATAAGAAAAGAAATTTTTTTCTGGAGAATTTGAGGATCAAATTTAGACCACTTCTTAAAACATAGCTCAAAGGTAAGTAAGAAAAGATAGAAGACATGAGGCCCACCGTTGGAACTTACCACAGGGCAGCATTCACCCCCCATGAAAAAAATCCCTCAAGGGTAACAGACCTCCCCCCAGCTGTACAGGAATTTGAGGCAAGCCAAAATCTGGGGTAGGAAGAAAACCTACCACTCATGACAACGAAACCCCTCTGAAGGGAACCGTGGCCCTGGGGCCAATAGCAGAGGGGCTGGGGTCACTGACTTTATTCTGGAGTGAACCATGGCACTGGAGCTATGGACTGTGGCCACCATTTCCTGTTGGTCAAACCAGACTGACCTGAAAGAGAAGACTCATAGGCTGAATTTGCCGACTGACTGGCTGTGAGGGAAGGGGAAACTCGCTGTCGCGAAGAGAGGAAAAGTCCAATCTTCCATGTCAGGTAGCTCAGCCAGGAGAGGGCAAAGCTGGAGGCTAGCAGCTGTGAAAGATCAGGAGAGAGCAGTGAGACTGTTATGTGGGAGTTATCAAAATACACATAGGTTTGCTGTGGACAACTTCTGCTGCTAACTGTGCCATGCTGTGACAGCACGGGGTCCCAAGAAGAAAGGTGGCCCCTCACCCCCATGGGCTATAGTGAGCCATCCCCCTTTCCCATGCCCTTCAGGTCCCAATAGTTGGTAGCACCTGCCAGTGACCCTCAGTTGCAAGTAGGATGTCAGGCTTCCTGCATGGGGTCCAGAGGAACTCCTTAGTTGCACCTTGACAGACTGGGAGACAGACTGATCTGCCAAGCAGGCACTGGAGTGAAGAGGTGGCAGGAGAGGCAAGGATAAGTGCCTGCATTGGCTGTCAAATGTCATGCTTGGTGGCACAGGGAAGGCCAGTGATGTGCATGGTAGAAGGACAGAATAAGTACAAAAGGAAAGGTACTGAAAAACATGCTGTGAGAAACGGTGAGCCAGTCAGGAGATGGAATACCAGGGATGATTTTTATGGTAGGGGATGGGAAGGGGTCTGGTGGCAACCACATCACGGGGCAACCGAGCACAGAGGATGCTTGTGTTCCTGGGAGAATTCGTGTTTTGGTCCTTAGACATACACAGGGAGCCGGAACTATGAGAAATGTTCTCATTGCCCATAGTCCATGATGAAAAATGTTTGCATTGTTCTTTTGTCTACACAAGCTGCCTACAGTTTCTTGCAAGCCTGCACAGTTTATTGATCAACCATAGCCTCGAGCTAAGTTTATACATAAAATTAGGGTTTCACGGGCTTCAGTTCTCTAAGATTCCCCTTTCATCAGTAGTTACGACTGTCTGTGGGTCTTTTCCCTGCTTCCTTTGGACAGTAAATTGAGGGACTTCTCTGTTGGCATTTTGGTGACACAGCACTGTCGCCACTATGTGTGTAGCTGACATCAGGGGAAAATTACATAAAAATGGGAACATTATTCTGTGTTGATCACTTTTCACATTTCAACTCTTTTTCAAAAACAGCTTCCTATCTGTGTTTTCCAAGCTCCTGAGCCATTACCTAGACACTTTTCTTTTTATATTTTGTATTTTTCTAGGAATTCTTGTTGTTATCTCAAAGAGGTCTATTGTATTGACAGCTCACCTCTTCTATCCTAGAAGCAGAGCCTTCCAGATACTGTATTTTGCAGTTTAAATATGTCAGTTTTACTTTTAAAATGTGAATTTGAATTCTTTGTTACAACACTTCATTTTTTCCATGTGTTTCTCCCATTTTTTCTATTTTATTTTTATCTTTATTTTATTTACTTGGAAATTCTTATATGAAAATTTCAGTAGTTGGTTCATTTCCCAGTCCTCTTAACTGTTGTATCTCTTATTAATCATTTTCCTGCATCTTAGCAGTCCTCTTTATCATATGCTGGACATTGGGAGTTAGAAAAATTTTACAAGTTTCAAGCAAATATCTTTTACCAGAGTTGATTTACCCTTGCCTTTTCCAAGCAGTTAACAAGGTGGCTAATTACTTGATCCAGTCAAGAGTTAAGCTAAGCAAATGCTTAGCTGCAATAGTTCTCCTTCACATCTACTTCATCCCCACTCCTAGGCCATTGGCCTCTAGATCTTTCTACTGTGAGCCTGAGGATGTTCACTGAGGATTCCACTTTGGTAAACCCCTAAAGCTAGTCTTTGTTTCCTCAACGCAGTGAGATTGCTTCAGCTTCCAGGCTGCTTTCAGAGAGTTTCTGCTTACACATTTTTAGGCCCAAACCAATATAGCTTCAAAACCTGGTAAGTGTCTTCCCATAGACTGGAAGAACATTGAGGTCACTCAGGTCTCTGCCCCTAAGACTACCAAAACGTTGCACTGGTTCTTTTGACTCCATTCAGGTAAGGACTGATTTTCAAGCTTTTCAACCTTTAGCCAAGGTCAACTTGTCAGCCAAGGAAAAGCAGGTACAGAGGTCAGTTCATTCTCTTCAGCCTCGGTCCTGAACATGGACCCTTATAGTCCCCTCAGATGTCTTTATGCTAATGATTTCTTTTAAGGAATTTCCATGTAACTTTTTGTTATGGGGTTATCTGTTAACAGTGGGATCAGTGACAGCCCTAGTTTGTCACAAGCCAGAAATTGGGAATATTGGGAATATTGGGGTGGGAGGATCCCAGGGAGAGAAGGGAACGGTGAAGTAAAAAAGGTCAAGGTGTGACACATATGTGTATTTATGTTGTGTCACAAACATACACTATTGGAAAGACAATATGCTATAGAAGTATGGCTACAAGAAAGAAAAAAAGCAGGGACAGAGGGTGATGGAGAAGTGGAAAGAGAAGGAATGAACATCATTTGAGTTCATTTTCTCCTCCTGGCCACTGCCTCAGAGGGAAAGGAGAAGGCACACTCTTCTCAGGTGGGATTACCAGAGACCACAGTCAGCGACGCCTCAGATGCGCGCTGAGCCTCTGTGCTAAGCAATGTTCTAGATGCCCAGAGCACTGCACCGGGAGAGCTGCTCACTGCCCATCAGCTCTGTCCTGCATGTTTGAAGGCCTAGCATTTGGTGAGGGAAGCATTTTAGTTATATGCTCGATGGGACGTTCTTTTTCCTTCTGCTTGTGCCTTGTGCCAGCTCAGATCTTTTTAGTTAATGCTGATTAGGCAGAAAGTTATAAGTAAGGAAACTGGGAAAGTTGTGTGCTTTTCATAGTTTGAAACTGACCCCATGAGCCAATATCCTCTGCTAAATATATACTATCATTCTCAGAGATTTGCCACTGTGTTGAAAATGGGAAAGAAAATCTTTCATGGGGATTATTATATCAGCTGGATCCAATCAGGTCTGAGTCCTTTTTTGATAAGGTAAGGAAGAGATTACCATCTAGTAATTTCCAAACAGTAATAAACTATGTATCTGAATAAAATATTAACACTATTGGCATGCAAAGATGATAGAAATGTAACTTTTATCATAAGAAACAGTCTCCATAGTGTAGCTTAAAAAAATACCAAATTCTTCTTGCAATTATTGTCAGAGACTTAAAAATTAAGTTTCCTTCCCTGGAGTGTTTTAACTGTCACAGTGGTTACTTCTATTATCTACCCATCCAAAATTATTCAGTTGATTTAATCCCCTCAAAATTAGTGGATTTTCACCATGGGATTTAGCCAGGGGATTTTTCCAGCTCGGCTGATACCAACACTTAAAGTGATTATGTATAATCTATTTCCATTCCGCTACTTCATCTTAGAAAATACTGTTTTCCAAGTTTCTATCTTTGGTGGAGGAGCTCAGGGTTGGATGTAGTGTCAGCATTGAGCTCTCTGCCATTTGTTGGAGAAAAAGACTTCAGAATCACTTCTGGGGTCTCTTTGGAAATAAATTCTCTCCAAAATCCTGCTACAGCCCTGCCAGACCTGCCAGTGCTGTTCACATGCTAAAGGAGAGGTGTCCCCCCGGGGACACTTGGAGTTATAGTCAGAGGCCTTTGTACTAGTACAGCCTCTCTGCACATCTCTGTTCACAGTGATAGAAGGCAGCAGGAGAGGACAGACAGTGTTGTTTGTTCTCCCTAAATATTTTTTAATTGCAGAGAGTAGTGGGAATTAGCTCAAATAGACTATAGAGGTTAGAGTCTAATCACTATTCATAAGAAGTAAGTACACAATAGATTTTATCTAATCTTAATAATGCTGAACTAGTTATCATACTCAGGCACTAATTCCATTTACTGTGTATTCTTCATTTTATGTTGAGCACGGACCCAGAAAACAGAAGTTTCGTTGGATATAAAATATTTTAGAAATAGTTCAGAATGGTTTATTCCTGCAGTAAGCTATATTTCTATCTTAGTTTATTTCATTTTTTGTTGCTGTACAAGAGCAGTCTAAAATGAAAAACTTATAATAAATAGAAGTTTATCAGCTAACAGTTCTGAAGATTGGGAAGACAAAGATCAAGGCAGCTTCATCTGACAAAGGTCTTCTTGCTACATTATCTCATGGCAGAAGGCAGAAAGGCAAGTGCGAGACAGAAAAACCACTCCTAGTCCGGGAATATAGCTCAGTGGCACAAGAGCCTGCCTGGCAAGTGAAAGGTCCTGAGTTTGATTACCAGTATCCCCCCACAAAAAAAAGAAAAAGGAAAGAAAAGCCATTTCTGTGAGCTGTTTTATGGAGGTGGAACCCTCAGAACCTAGACAACTCCCAGTAAGTCCCTTGTCCCAGTGCTGATACACTGGGGATTAAGGGTCAACAAGAGATTTTCTTTTCTTTCTTTTTATTTTAAAGAGAAATAAAAAACAATAAAAACAATGATATGGAATTTCAAAACAAGATAATAGAAAATTAACAATGACTATTATATTGCATATTGTTATGTTCAAATTGGTTGCTCAGATTACAAGATATATGCATGTAAAACTGACTATCAGAACAAACACTATATGCACAAACTGTTCCTTTTAATCAACTAATAGAAATTAGTAATAGAATTACCTTAGCTATCTTGTGTGTATATGTATATATTTTTTCTTCCCCCATCCCAGTTGTTCTTTCCTTTTGAGCAGTTGCTTTCCTTTTCACAATATCTATTGTGTACATTGGATTTTATTTACTCTTTCAGGTTCTTACACTAGGGAGACAGTACAATGTTTACACATATGGATGTGATTTATTTCACTTATGAGTATGGTCTCTAGTAGCATCCATTTACCTATAAAATCCTTGACTTTATCTTTCTTTATAGCTGAGTAGTACTCCATTGTATAAAAATACCACATCTTTTTTATCCATACCTCGATTAATGGGCATTTGGGTTGTTTCCAAGATTTAGCTATGACAAATTGTGCTGCTATAAACATGGGTGCACATATATCACTGTGGTTTGATGTTTTTAATTCTCCTGGGAAAATACCCAGAGAGGAAATAGCTGGGTTGAATGGGACCTATAATCCCAGTTTTTTGAGGAATCCCCACACTGATTTCCATAATGGTTGTACCAGTCTACAAAATTTTCTTTTAATTTTATTAGTACATGTGTGCAATTCAAACATTTACAATCATCTTGTAGAGTTTCTTTATTTTACAGTTTCTTTCTTGTATTTTAAATCCGCTTTCTACCACCTACCCCCTCTGTGTGTTCCCATACCCCCTTTTTTGTACTTGATATTTGTACCTTAGCTCACATTGTGGCATATAATGCTTACATTAACACTGGTATGCAAGTATCATTGTAGTATGATGATTACGTCTTCTGGGGAGATACCTAGGAGGGAGATAGCTGAGTGACATGGAATTTCTAATTTCAGTTCTTTGAGGAATCTCCATACTGATTTCCATAGTGATTGTTTGCATTCCCACCAATGCAAGAGGGTTCCTTTTTACCTCAGTCATGCCAGCATTTGTTATTGTTGGATTTCCTGAAGGTTGCCATTCTTTCCACAGTAGGATGAAATCTTACCATTGTTTTAATTTGCATTTCTCTGATGGCCAGAGATGTAGAACATTTTCTCATATATTTGTTGACCATCTGCATTTCTTCCTCTGTGAAGTGTCTGTTCATTTCTCTAACTCATTTCTTGACTAAGCCTTCAATTTGAAGTAGTTTAGTTTGTTTGTTTCTTTGTATATTCTAGATATTAATGCTCTGTCTGAAGGATAGCTAGCAAAAATTTTTCCCATTCTGTAGGCTGTCTCTTCACTTCACTGATTGATTCTTTTGCTGTGTAGAAGCTTTTTAATCTGTTATACTCCAGTTGTTGATTCTTGCTAGTATTTCCTGAGTAACTGAGGTTC
>NW_004955408.1:36103905-36114327 GCF_000276665.1 Chinchilla lanigera
CTCCTCACCAGTGACTCCTGTCACTGAGGTATGACTGCTGGAAGGAAGGCCAGGATTGAAAAGAAGGACCGAGAGTATAATTTGTTAATTTGTTAGAATATAATTTTTAGAAATAGTTACTATCTGCTGGATTTCAATAGTATCTGCTTTTATTTTACCTTTTCTAATTGCACTGATGTGAGTCTTTTTTCTCTTTCTCTTGGTGAATCTTGCCAAGGGCTTCTCAATTTTATTTATTCTTTCAAAGAACCACCGGTCTGATTTGTTGATTTTTAAAAATTTCTTTAGTCTTAGTTTCATTGATTTTCACTGTCATCTTTATAATTTCCCTCTTTAATATCAGGTTGGGGCTGATTTGTTTTTGTTTCTCAATTATGTTAAGATTCCTCATAAGGCTATTTATTTGAGTTTGCTCTGTTTTCTTAATGTGAATATTGTTTCTGATAAATTTTCTTGTTAGAATGGCTTTCATAATGTCTGAGAGGTTTTTTTGAGTTGTGCAGTCATCATTATTAACTTTCAGAAAATTTTAAAACTCTTATTTCTTCTGTGATCTATCAATTGTTTAGTAGTATGCTGTTGATTTTCCAGGAGTGTTTGTCTTTGTCGGAATTTCTTCAGTCATTTTTGAGAGACCAAATAATGAAAATTCAGGCCGAAGTGACACATTCTGTGAGCAGAAATGAGAAAAATAGCAAGCTGTGCTCTTTTGCTGTTGTGTAGCATTCTGGCATGCTGCATGTTCCAGAGAAAACACAGCAAAGATCTATTTGTTTACCCAAACATGAGCCATAGGTAATGGGGCCAGATGAATGGCCCATTCTTCTGCTACTTTAATTGCTTGTTCTTGTGTCTGAATGAATAAAGGCAAGGTGACTCAGATTCTCAGGGCTCTCTGTCTGCTAGAGGCAAAAGCCCCTTTGTCCCAATTCTAAACTAACTCTGTGTTGTTTTGTCTTTCATACTTATTCACTGCTGCCCCCCGCCATTGGCGACAAACTGGTAGGGTGGTTTTCTACAAGTGGTGCCCAAACAGGAACTAGACCAGGGAAGATTGGTTTCCTACAGTCACTGATTTCTATTTTCATTGCACCATGGTTGTATAGCACACATGGAGTGATTTCTGTATTCTTCTGTATTTACTTAATCAGGCTTTGTGGAATAGTATGTGACTTATTTTGGAAAAAAAAAAAACTGTCATGTGCTGCATGACAGTGTATCCTCTGTTGTAGAGGGGTGGAATATTCTGTATATATCTACCAAGTCCATATGTTCAAGCTGTGGTTTAGTTGTGAAATTTCTTTTTTTTGTTTGTATTTTGGTTTCTTTTGTTTAGTTGATCTATTTGTGAAGGTGGGATGTTAACATTCCCTACTAACATTTTTATGTTTGTTTCATCTTTTAATTTCAGTAGTTTTTGTTTTATGAAGATAGGTATACCAACATCCAATGCACATATGTTTATCAAAGTTAACTCTTCTTGTCGGATTATTCCTTTAACTAGTATGTAGTGACCATTATTGTCTCTTCTAACCAGTTTTAACTTGAAGTTTATCATATCTGATTATTAGAATTGCTGCCTCTGCTTATTTTGAGGGTCCTGCTGCATAAAATGTTGTTTTCTATCTTTTAAGGTTTAGTCTATGAGTTGCTTTTTGGAATAGATGAATTTCTTGAATGCAACAGATTGTTGGATTCTGGTTTTTGATGGAGTTTGCCAGTCTGTATATTTTGATTGGAGAGCTGAGGTCATTAAGGTTGAGGGATGTTACTGAAATGAGTTGATTATTTACTATCATTACCTTTTTTTATCTTGTTGATCTGCTTGTTTTGCTTTCCTGATGTTTTTTTGTTACTGTTTATCTATTGACCTCACTAGTTTCCTTTGTGTTTTTATATGTATCCAATTCATTGTTTCTGTGGAAAATGTTCCTGAGTATTTTCTCTAGGGCTAGTTTAGCACTCATATATCTTCTGAGCTGGTCTTTTTCATGGAAGTATCTTATTTCTCCATTTATTTGTAAAGGGTAAGTTAGTCTGGGTTGAAGCTTAGAACACTTAAAATACTTCACGCCAAGCTTTTCTGGCTTTCAGGGTTTGTGCTGAGAAGTCTGCTGTGATTTTAACTGATTTATATATGATTGTTTGGTTTTTCTCTGGTTGCCTGTAAAATTCTGTTTTTTTTTTTATGGAATATAAAAATATAATATAATGAGGCTATACTTAGTGAGCTTTTCCTTTTATCATAATTATTTGGTGTTCTAAAGGCATCATTTATTTATATTTTAAAATCTTTTCTTATATTTGGAAATTTTTCTTCTGTAATTTCTGTAAGCATGTCAGTGAATCCATTGGTGCACTCTTCCAGATTTTCTCTAACTCCAATTATTCTTAGATTGGTCTTGTCATCTAGTAGCTGCTGTATAATCATGTTTTGTTCTCTTACGTTCTTTTTGTCGTCTTTAAAGTCTTCATCACAATTCACTATTTTTCCTCAGTATCAGACACTGTGTCTTCACATTGATCATTTCTGCAATGTATGAATTCTATACTTTTAAAAATTTTAGGTATTTCTGTCTGACATCTTTTCAAAGATTTCATATCCTTGTTGAGGCCTCTGTTCAAATGTTGGACTATTTTGGTTAGCTTGTCCAGTTTTTTATCTATTTCTCCAAAATTCACCATGAGCATATTCAGTATAGTTGCTGTGAACTTTTGGTTCATTTCGTCTTTAACTCATCATTTCCTTCATCCCGTCTAAGAACATTCTATAGAGTTCTGCTATCTGGTACTTCTTTTCTTCTCCCTTTGCTCTGCCATGGGGAAGTTGGTAGAGTTCAAAGGTCTTCTATTTCCATACTTCCTCATTCTCCTACCTATTTTTGTTTATTTGTTTATATATAAAATTATGATATATTGTATAACATATATAATATATATATATAAGATATATATTCATATAATTTTGAAAAGGTGCATGTATCTTTGAAAGTTATATGTTGTCTCCTCTTTTTTCTCCTCCCTTTTTCAGGGGTTTTCTGCAGGTTGAGGACTAGAGAAATGAGGAGCTCTTGTGGTATATATGGAACGCTTTATTAGGATACTTCCTCCCTATGAATAATTTTCAGCTTTATATGTCCAGTACTAGTATTTACTCCTTGTTATTTACTTTAAGTGATTTCAACTCTGTACCTGTTTTTCCAAAAGAATTGTTTCTATTTTTAACAGCATCTACTTATTCAGTCTTACAACACTTCCATATGATAGCCTGAGTTGCTTTTCCCAGCTTTGTCCATTCTCTATGCAATAACTATAATTAAACTCTGATTGTTTATTTGTGGTTACTCTGCAGTGAGATACATAAGATGTGGTAGGGAGAATGTGTGGTGGATGAGTAGTGTTAGGCACTAACGGGGAAGTTTGAAAGTGAGACTAATCATAAATGAGAAGAAAAGATTGATGTGGATTCTGATTTTATTGTAGTACTTTTAGTTGAGTTGACAGTTTAGTACTGAGAGTTTTCAGAGGGTTTTTTATGATTAGATTTTACTGGTGCATTTTTTATATATATATATAAAATGATATATATATAAGAGAATTTGTACCCATACATGACATAACTTGTTTTTTCCCCATTCCCCTACCTTCCCTTCAACCCCCTCCTCCATTCCTATTTACAAAGCTTTGAAGAGGATATTTTGTGGGGCAAGTGTGAAATATGGGGCAAAGGTGGCTATCTTTGTGATTGTGGAAAACTATTTGGTCATCATAACTTGCCTATAGGAAGAACAATAAGCTAGTTAAGATATGGAAGAGCCAAAGGCTTAGGCTGGGGGGAAATGAGGAATTATACTGATGAAGATAGGAGTGATGGGGCTATATATGATAAATTTTAAAATTTGGGAGATAGAGTTTCCTGGTTTGGAAAATGAATAAAGATATATGTTAATAATCTTGTCTTCAGAGTTTGCGGTGAAGAAACCATATAAAGAGCTGAGATGAGGTAGAGAACCTAGATACCTTCAAGTCAGAGCCAATGAAAGAACAAATATACGAAAGTTACATTGGCATTATTTTTTAATTGTAGAAACTCTCTAATTTCTTCTTTAATTCATTGGTGACCTATTGATTTTTCAGAAGGGTGTTATTTAATTTCCATGTGTTTATGAAGCTCTTGTGGTTTATTTTGCCATTGATTTCCATTTTCATTGCACTATGGTCTGATAATATGCATGGGATAATTTCAATTCCTTTGCATTTATTTGAGCATGTTCTGTGGGCTAGTATGTGATCTGTATTGGAGAATGCCTGTGTGTATCTTAGAAGAATGTGTATTCTGATGTTGTGGTATGGAACACATTTTAGATATCTACTAAGTCCATTTGTTCAAATGTTTGGTTCAGTTCTAATATTTCATGTTGAATTTTTGTCTAGTTGACATGTCTATTTGTGACAATGAGGAACTGATATCCCCAAAAGCAACTGTATTTTTGCTTATTTGATATTTTTTGTGTCTGTTAACATTTATTTTATATAGTCAGGTACACTGGTATTTGGTGCATATATATTTATGAGTGTTATCTCCTTCTCTTGGATTGCTCCCTATACAAGGATATTGGGACCTGCTTTGTTTCTCTTAATCAGACTTGGCTTGATATCCACTTTGTCTGCAGACAGAATAGCTACCCCTGCTTTTTTTTCTGGGTTCTTGTCACATAGAGTATTATTTTCCATCCTTTGACTTTCAGTCTGTGAGTTTCTTTTTAAATTAAATGTGTTTCTTGTAGGCAGCATATGGTTGGATCTTCTGCTTGATACATTCTACCAGTCTGTTTCTTTTGATTGGTGAATTGAGACCATTAACATTGATGGTTATAACTGATATGCATTGACTTATCCTTATCATTTTATTTTCCTGCTGTTAGCTTCCCCACTTTTAATTGTTTGCTTTGCCTGGTGGACTCATTCTGTTGGAGATCATGGAGTTATAGTCCTTGTTATCTCTTTCTATAATGTCCTTCCAAACATTTTGGATGAGAAACCACTTTGAAGATATCAATATGTAATACAACAAGCATTGTTAATTTCCTACCACTTTGTTTGTAACTTTGTATTGTCTGTACTGTTCTTTTGCTATTTTGTAAAATATTGTCTGTCTGTTAATGTTTTCCTCCTTTTATTAAAAAAAAAAAAAGAACATTTTGGAGTGCTGGTTTGGTGTTCATGAATTTCCTGAAGTGTTCTTTGTCATGGAAGTATCTTATTTCTCCATCAATTTTCAAAGATAGTTTTGCAGGGTTCATCAATCTGGGTTGGAGGTTGTTTTCTTTTAGTGCTTGAAATACTTCATGCCAAACTCTCCTTAACCTGAGAGTTTGTGTTGAAAAGTCAGCTGTTATTCTGATGATGAAAGGAAAGTCTGCTTTCCTTTATAGGTTTTTGTTTCTTTCTCTCTAACAGTTTTTAAAATTCTGTTCTTTTGTTGCATTTCTGGAACTTTGACTATTCATGATTTGCTGTAATTTTTTTTATTTTGATTATGGCTAGCTGGAATTCTATATATCCCACTTACTGTATGTCAAATTCTTTTTCCCTGGCAGGAGAGTTTTCTGCCATGATGTCTGTGAACAGTTTTTTTATATCAATTGTGTTATCTCCTCCTTTTCCATTAACTCCAATCCAGCCTAGGTTATTCTTCTTTGCATCATCTAGCAGCTGCTATAGTGATTTCTCAAGGTGTCTTGCTATTTTTAAGAAATCTTTCTTTTCATGATCACTAGCCACAAGCCTGTCTTGTATGTCTGAGATTCTGTCCTCACATTCTCCTATGGATATCTTCAGTGAAACTTTTAATCTGGATACCTGCTTGAGTTTGTTCTATGGATTCCATTTCTTCCCTATGTTGGTTCATGGTTTCCATCATTTTTATAATCTCCATTTTTTGTCTATTTATTTCATTTATGTCTGCTCTAGAGTCACTAAGCATGTTTTTCATTGTGGTCACCATCTCTGTAGTTATCTGAGAAATTACTTCTGATTTGATTTCTTCTTCTGGAGCTCCATTCAATTGCATTATTGTTACCACTTGCAAGAGTCTAGCTGGGAGGCCTTCCAATTGTCCCACATCATTACCCCATAAATTTGCCTTTGCTGAACTGGATTCTGGGGTTGACTCTTGTTTAAATGTCTTCTCATTTTCTGTTTTTTAGTTTAAATCCTGGTTTGATGTTTGTAAATTGCCTATGGTGAGTAGCTTTATTGCTAGTTGTATCAGTCAGGATTCCCTAGAGAAATAGATATAACACAAGTTATACAAATGTATAAGAAATTATAAGTTTGGCTTATAATGGTCAGCCACAGAGTTGGATGAGGAAGTGTACAGAAGGTGTCTGCACGCTGCAGATTGAAGAGCCCAGCCGAAGGCCTAGGGTTCACAGCAGTGTCTGTGTAAGTTTGTATCAGGAGGCTGATGGATTTGTGATGGAATGCTGAAGAATCTACAACAAAGGCCGGAATGCCTACTCCAGAAGGCTGAAGAGTCTCAGGTGGAAGCTAGACGGTCTGCTCCAGAAACCAGGAGATGATCAAGCTGAAGGCAAGGACTGGAGCTCCTCCGAAGAACCAGCAGCCAGTCCTTTCTCAATTACCCTTTTTTATGCAGCCTATCCCACCTTAGGCAGTGGGAGTGGTCCTCTACACCCACACCCTCTGCATGCCTTGGTCTTGCACAGGCTCAGGATGAATACAAAGTAAGCACCTTGGCTCCCTACTGAGTCACATAGTTAACCTTTTAAACTTTTCAAACTGACACAATAAACAACATCCCAAAAGGGTAAGGGCATGTCCTTTTTACCCCAAGATGCAAAACTGCTGAGTCACTTAGCCAAACCTTTAGACTCCCCAAGTTGACACAATGTATTGACCATAACACTAGTATTTAAAACCCTTAGGAAATGAGTACTTCTCAGAGGTGTCTTCCAGGTGTAGATGGTTTTAAGTCCTAGGATTGCAAGATCCTACCTCTTCAATTTACTGAGGATGAGAAGTTGCTGCCTATTTGGCCCATACCCTGCTACTTTGGCATTTGCTCATAGTATTTTCTATGAACTTTAGGCCTTCTCAGTCTTGGTACACGAGGGAGAACAGCTGTTTAGAACAATTAATGTCACCTTAGGTCAAGTGATATATTCAACAATAACAATAACATCAAACATAGCCTGGAAAATGACAAACTGAGGTAACCATTAACTTGCCAACTTTAGCCATATGAACTAGATTTGTGGTTATACAACAAAATCTAAAGCAGACCAGAAAATTGTGTGGTAAATAAGCCCTCAATGTGCCAATTTTACCCTTAGTGAAGAAAATTTAAAAGGGATAAAGGAAAAAGATATATAAATAGGAGAAGAGGAAGAGATTAGAAGCAAGGCTGGAGGACAAAGGAGGATCACACAAACTTTGTGAAGCTGTTCAGAAGACTGGAGGAAAAGAGAGAAGGACGAAATAAAAGGAAGAACACAATAGAATAGCAACCACAAAAAACTAGACATCATATTCACACTCATATAAAAATAAGATCAAACAATGAATAAAGAAAAGAAAAAAATCAACACCCCCCTGCCAAAATAAAACAAGAAAAGAGAGAGAAAAAAAGTCCACTTCAAGGTGTCTCTGCAGTCATTGGTAGATAATGTGTGGAAAAAAAGTCCAGATACATTTTGATGTATCCCAGCAAAGCAGCAGTAGTTTTATGGTGGGTAAGTAGATAATTTCATTGAGCCTGCACCTCTATTTCGCCTGAAGTTCAGGCTGGTTTCTGGCTATGAGACTGCAACCAGACCTGCTCAGCCTACAGCAGTCAATGCACATTTTGTGAGCTTGAGCTCAGCTGGGAGTCACTAGAGGGACCCAACAGCTATTTTGAATTCCAAGCTCAGTTGGCCCCTCTCCAAGATGGCTCCTGCCCAATCATCCTCTCTTGCAGGATGTCCAAATTTGCACCACTCACCAGCCAGTGCAGTTCATGACATCCCCTGTTCTATTGCACTGCTGTGTCTTTCTGTGGAGGCCTCTGGGATCACCAACAGTCACTGTGTATCTGCAGGTTTGAACTGCTCCTCCTACCCAGTGAGTCCTGACTCAGGGAGAAGGTGCTGCCTGCCACCTTCTTCTTCACTGAGGTTTCTCTTTTTACTCTCCCTGTGAGCTTGGATTCTCACTTCAGATCCTTCCTGGGTCTACAGGACTCACTTTCCTCCTTTTTCTCTTCCTGGTGTTGCTATATTCCAGTGTCTAGACTGCAATTCTCAGAGAGACTCTCTCTGCTGCTTACCACTCTGCCATCTTCCCAGAAGTCACAGATATGAGCAACAACCTAATATACACATGAAACCATAAAAGAACATAGTCCCATGTTGCTAAATACTCAAGAAACATACAAAAACTTAAACCAATAAGATGTCCGATGGGAACACATGTTAAATATTCCAATGAGAGAGTGCCTATGTGATTCCCAAGGAGCTTCTTTGTTAGAGTCTGCATTCTCAACCCCAATTACTCTTCCGATCTTTCCACTGCAAAATTGGGGTTAACTCAGATGCAGGACCTCTTTCTGCTGGTTGTATCAATCCAATCTGAGATTTTAGGTGAGGAACACTTGATGTCCCTCTCCGATGTGATGTTGGGTTCAGCAGAGAAGTTCACTGGCACAAAACTGTCCACTGAATCAGGATTATTCCTCTGTAATCAATTCAACTACAGCAATAACAGACTAATTCATTGCAATTGAGAAATAACATACACTGAGCTCCTGTTTTGGGCCTGTCTTTACCAGTGAGTACACTGCACCAGTGTGAGCCTCCAGTCCTATGGAACTCAGGCTGAAACTGGTGTGTGATCACAGGAACTGAGTCCATGGTCACCAGTCTCTGCCTCTCAGTGGGACTCCCTCCAATCTGCTCTCCAACTGCTGGCAATCTCCAGTGACTGTCCTTCCTTCCTCCACTCTGGGAACTTGCAGTGTGAACCCACCACAAACCTGTTCTGGGACTAATGTTCCAACACCCAGCACTTCCCCCACAGTGGCATCCCAGTCAGTTCCTCTTCTGTGGGGCTGTGTCCTGGGGCACTTGTACTGCACTCACCAACTACTGCCTCTAAAGGTCAGGGTCTCATGTTCTTCCTGCTGTCTCCAGCTGCATAAGATTCTCTTAGTCTCGATATAGTTCTCCATGAGCACAGAACTTACTAATTTCACTGTGCCTCCTTGCTGGCTCGCAGCCAGGCACCCACAGTTCACGGCATTGTGGTTTCTCCTGTGTGGAATGGGCTACCTCTTCTGCATCACTAAATCTTATTTTCTTCTCCTCTGTCAGGTTCCTTGTTGTTCCTATGTACCCTCTCCTCACTTCTGTTCTCTCCAAACCTCTGTCCTCCAGACTCTGGACAATTTGTCCTGGAGAAGCTGAGCTGCTGGCACTCACTGATCTGCCATGTTGTCTCCCAACCCTCAAATGAATATGATATGCCTGTGTGTTGTTTGTTATCTTGTGTTTTTATGCTTGGTGTTCTCCAAGCTTCTTGGGGCTCTGCTTTGGTATCTGGCATTACGTGATTGCTTCAACTATGTCCTCTGTTCCTCTCTTTCTTCTCCTCCTGCTATTCCTTTCACACATGCTCTACCTCATTTATAGTAGTCCCATAGTTCTTGGATATTCTATGCACATTTTCTTTAGTCTTTGTTTTAATTTTGGAAGTTTCTACTGATTCATCTTCAAATTCAGAGATTCTTTCCTTGGCTGTATCCAGTGTGTTGACAAGCCATCAAAAACTGTTAAAGAGCTTCATATTTCCAGTATTCATTTTTTATTCTTTTTCAGAATTTCCATTTTTCTGCTCTGGTTAACCATTTTCTGCTCTGGTTATTGCCTATTGTCTACTTTTTCCACTAGTATATTAATCATAATTACTTTAAATTCCCAATCTGATGAACCTGACACCCTTGTCAAATCTAAATTCTGATTCCTGCTCTGTGACATGAGCAACGCTAAGCAACCAGCTTGACCTCACTGGCAACTGAGTTACCCAAAATAAAACAAATGTTTCAAAGATACTATATTTAAAACATAAACCCATAAAAGTACAAGAAGAAATAATGCAAAAGTTATGCTTTTTATCCTAGAGTAGAGAGGACTTAACTATAGTACACAAGTCAAAGAGTAGAAAAAATAATTAATATACCCATGCAAAGAAAACAACATTGTAAAATCAAAATTCAGGTAAACTAAGGAAAATATTTAATACTTAGTCATAGAAGAAAGAGGCAATCTTATCATATGGAGTGATTCTGTAAATAAAGAAATAGATCCCTGGGGCTGGGGATTTAGCTCAGTGGCACAGCACCTACCTGGCAAGCACAAGGTC
>NW_004955408.1:36114427-36165669 GCF_000276665.1 Chinchilla lanigera
AAAAAAAAAAAAAAAAAAAAAGACAGAAATCCCTAACCCAAAAGAAAATTGACATAAGTATCTTAAAGGATGTTCAGTAGTTTGGTGCATTCAGTCCCATAATGCAGCCCTTTACATCATTTGCTACCTGTCAAGCTGAAGAAGATTAAAATGTTCTTTAACAGTGTGGATGAGGACCGTATAAGAGCGAGTTGTGGACATCTCTTCCAAACTTTGCAAACAACAACTTCACACTGATAGCTTACAATTAGCCATCTGAAAAGTGTGTATGTCCTAGAAGCCAGCAAATGCAACAAGCGCCCCTTTCCCTCCCTGAGAAAGCCAGTGTTGATATGGCCTTGACAGTCCTGCCCACACCTGAAATGACACGCATTTTGTTTTGTAACAGCAGAAACGTCTTCAATTGAGGAGTAGTTTTAAAAATCACAGTACACTTTATACAATGAAATACTAAGCAGTTGATACATTATATGAGAACAGTCTTAATGTGTAAATATAGATTGAGATCCATTTAGTATTGTTATCAAAGTAAGTATGATTTTGAGAAGGAGAGAATATATTTACATATATTTTCTAACATATGCACAAAATATTTTTGAAACTATTCTCAAGATGTATTAGTTGCCTCTGGGGAAAGTTATGCCTGAAAGACAGAAAAGGAAGGGAAAGTTTTTCTGTACTTAATTTAAAAATTAAATTTACACTATGCATGGTATTGTTCATTTAACAAGAAAATTTAAGTTTAAATGTCATAAAACTTTTAATTGTATATTGTGAGTTAAGTTGGTTTATGCACTGTTGATAAGTATTTGGGATAAGTCTTATCAAAAAGAAGTTAATAGCATGTGACAAATATCTTGAAGTAATTTTCCCTCTTTAATGTGGCACCTGCCTTTTATTGTTTATCCTGAGAATATATACAATGATAAAAACAAAAATTTATATACAATATGTTCATCTTGGTGTTATTTGTAACAGTGATAAATTAAAAGTAACCTAGATGTTCAAAGAAATAGAAATAGATTTTTTCCTCATCCAACAGAATAATAGATATTAAAATAATAGCCATTAAAAGTAAAGTTTTGGAAAAATATATTTAACAGCATGCTTGAAATATTAGGAATGAAAAACTAATACGCACACTTTCGCATGTGGTGTGACCCTAGCTTTCCTAGCACACTGCATGTAATATGATCACTTGCCTATGAAGGTCAGCACAGTCCATCCCAAAAGGTGGCACCATGCTATTTGAGGAAACAGCAGAAGGACGGTCATTCTCACCTCTTCCCTTCATTCTCCCAAAAAGCAGCACATAAAAAAGAATCTGACTTTCTTCTGAAGTCCTAAAACTCATGGAACTGTTCCAGGGTCCCCTCACTATATCCAGAGGATGGAAACTTCCTTGTCCTCCAAACCCGGAGGTACTAAGAGGACTCTGAATGTCCCTCTCGCTTTGTTACAATCAACTTGCACTCCCTTTGGTCTAACTGCACATCTGTGTGAAGTTCTGGTCTTTGTCAAACCTAAGTATACTGACAGCACACAATTTCCCTTGCTTCTTTAAGCTTTTACTTCTGAAGGTTCTTATTTCATGTAAATTTTCAATTAATTTGTATGCTTTTCTTTTGTTAATCTGTCTTTTGTTATATAGGTCTCAGCTATGAACCCAATCTTTTCTGTCCTACATTTACATAAACGTAAAAACACAGGAAGAAATATACAACCTGTTAAGAGGATTATCTCTAGATGCTAACTGAATATTATTGAATTTCAGGATCTTCCTGATATATTTTTCAGTATCTCCTTGATAATTACCTAAAATGTACAAATTTTTTCTGTGATGAGCAAGTACATGTTATTTTTAAATCATCTGAAGGGATATTTAAGAGAAGTTGGGATCTTTAATGCCTGACAACATCTTAAACATAAACAGCTTGCATCATGTTGTGCAGTCTTCCCCCAGCATCCTGTGCATTGCTACCAAACAAAACGCCTGCGACCAGAAAACATCTGAACTATAAAAATAAAGACAGCAATACAAATGTATCTATTTTCACCAAATTATGTTGTGAAAAGTAGGGGTCATGGAAAGAAGAGTTCTGTGGTCACGTAAGTTAAATAAATAGTTAACTACATTTCATCTTTTCCTCTGAAACATAAGTAATTAATACTGTCACATAAAAGTTTCTGAGTGATACTGCAGTAAGGAAAATTGTGTAGCATCTCCTTCTCTTCCTCTATTACCTTCTCTAACTGTCTAAATATGATCGAGAGTACCAAACAACATAATTCAGATGATCATGAGCTTAGGAACATTTGAGACTCAGTCTAACCTCTTACACTTTCTAGGTCTATGGCACTGGCTCCATGTCACTTTATGGACAACTCTAGCGTGAGGTTCACCCTACCTCTCTTCCACTCCTCCTCAAGACAAGAAATCACACCGGAGCGCTTCATCCATGACCGCGCCCACTTCCCTGGCAGGTATGTCTGACCATTATCACTCCTGCCAATCAGTGTACCGGAAGTGACTTGAACTTAAAAACTGTGCAATGTGTTTCTTATGAGATAAAACCTATTAGCATAGGATTATTTTCATCATTGCCTTTAGAGGAAAGATTCTTTTTTTTCATCTCTGCTCAGTGTGGCACTTTCTCTCTCCTTTATGTTCTAAGAAGTCTCTGCCCTTTGATTCTTTGAGCTTTAGTGATGCACATCTGAAATTAGAACGAAAAAGAAGAGATAACAAGAAAGGTACAGGCAGACATTTTGAAAGAGAAATAAAAGGGGAAATACATGAGAAGTCAGAGAGTGAAATGAGATTTTAAGGATTACTGAAGTGAATTGTATATTGTCCTCATAGTGCTTAAAAAACAGCAAAGAAAGAAATAATGGAGAAAACGAGGGAGGGAGGGAAAAGGAAAGAAGGAGTAAGGATGGATTATCTTGAAAGTTCTGCTTCGGTTGCCAGACGCAAGTTCTTTCACTATCACACAGCTTTCCAATGGACTGCGTGAGTCACTTTCAGTAGTGTAGCAAACTTGAAAGCCCACACACACTCTGAGGAGAAGACGATACAGGCTTGATCCGGGGATACCGCCAATCATGCAGTCTCTGCTAGCAGACTCACTAGTCAGAGCAGAAGGAGGAGATGAACAGTTTCTGGAGCATGAAGACAGGAAAGAATAGCAGCTCTTAAATTAGTGTCTTAACCACTCCAGTAACCACCTCTTAACCAGAAAGGCAGGTTAGAAGAGACTGAACGAGCCTGCACCTGAGACTGCTCCCCTTTCTGAAAGGAAACACAGTCAGAAAGCTGAACTTTCCTTGGGACAAACTGATGCAGAGTGACAAAAACAGAGACCAAGCCATGGGTGAACAGAGACAACACAACAAATAGAAATCCAGATAGCTCATTAGACAGTAACAGCTCAATTGGTACAGTTTGAAAAGCAAAGCAAATAATGAGACATGTATTTTCCAGTGCTCAGAGCATTAGAGAAGGACAATATTGACAAAACTCAAGCTAAAAAGAATATCAATGGATGTGCATTTTTATAAACTAATATAAGCACTGTGAATTGGTAAGTCTTTCTAAAGGGCAGTTTGGCAATATGCACACACACACACAAACACCCTTGACATAGCAGTTCTCTTTGTAGGAATTTTCTCTAAGGAAGAAAATAAACAAGTACGTTATATGGCAAAGATTTTTTTAAAAGTTTTACATACTAGTAAAAAACTGTGAATTTATCCATCAGTAAGGGGCTTCTAATAAATTAAATACATCCATATACTTGTATACCATGCATTGTATGGTTCCTATAAGCATGGGCTTTGGAGTCAAACTGAGTACATCTGGCCCCACCGATTACTGCTTGTATGATTCTGATCAAATTATTTAATGTTTCTTTGGCTCCGTTGTGAGTCATAGTCCAATTTGTGCTTGGTGTTCAGGGTCATTCATCCTAGCCAGGACTGTAACTCTCTTGTTTGCCTCTTGAGGCTGAGGTACAAGGAGCCTAACTATAAAATGTTTCACAATTACTAAAATCTATAAGGTAGCTTTATAATTTGTAAAATCTATTTTACAAAGTTGCTATAAAGATTAAATCAGTTGAACAACCATGCATGTAGTAAATATGCAAAAAGTGTTAGATATTGGTGTTCCACAAACATAAATTATAGTGTCTATATTAACATGGAAATGGTCAGGTTGAGTGACAGCTATAGACTAGCTAGTAATACAGGTTTCCACTTATATAGAATAATTTACATATAAGTGTATGGATAGAAAGACTTCATACATATACATGTCAAATGTTCATCCAGAAAATGAGAAAGAAAAAAGAAAAATATGTATACTATAATTTTAATATTGGATATCTCCAATGATGGTATTTTAAATGATTTTTTTTCATTCTCACTTTCTGGACCAATATTTTCTTGGCAAACTAGAAAATTTAGACTAGCTTTTCTGCTGAGGAAAAATTCTGGATGAAATGGGAAATCAAAGCTGGGAGTGGTGGCCCACACCTGTAATCCCAGCAGTTGGGAGGCTGAGGCAGAAGGATCATTGAGAGTTTGAGACCAGCCTAGGCTACAAAGTGAGCTCAAGGCCAGCCTGAAATGCATAGTGAGACTGTGTCTCAAAAAGACCAAAAAAAAAAAAAAAAAAAAAAGGAAAGAAATGGGAAATCACAATCTTGAACTACTAAGCAGCCGTGTAAATAGTGTCCTACAACCTTAAAGCAGTTGGTTTGACGGGTGTGAAACGGCCTTTTGAAGCTTCAGTTACAGCTGGAAGGCAGTGCCATGCAGGGCCAGGGAAAGACTCTCCAGAAGTCTGGAAGTGATCTGTATCCAGTATCCAGTATATGGCTCTGTTTCTCCCATAGTTAGGCTTGGTGGGCCCAGGATTCTAAGGGTGGAAGCGACTGGCACCACTCACTGTTATGTCCAATGATGCACCAACAAAATGTTTCCTTCTAGTGGGGTGACAGTGTTCTAGTCACTGTCTAGAGATCTAGGTCTAGAGATCTTGTCTCCAGAAGAAGAAGCACTTCCATAAAGAGATACAACAATGATCCTATTGAGTTGGAGGGTAAGGCTGCTGCCTAGTTACTGTGGGCTTCTTGTGCCTCAGCATCAACAGGCAAACAAGAGAGTTACAGTCCTGGCTGGGATGAGTGATCCTACACACCAAGCACAAATTGGACTACGACTCACAATGGAGCCAAAGAAGAATGTGCCTGGAACACAGGAGACCCATTAGGGAATCTCGTAGTATTACCATACCCTGTGATTAAGGTCAATGGAAAACTACAGCCTAAGTTCAATCAGAAGTATAGGTGGCCTAGACCCTTCTGTATGAAAGGTTTGAATCATCCTGCCAAGAATCACTTTCAGATAAGGTGCTGAATGAAGTCAAAGGGAATGTGCATTGGTAGCAAAGGAAGGAGTTACAGATACCAGTTATGACCACATGGCTAATACAGAAATGAGGGCTGTAACTGTCATGGGTGCCTCCTCATTTTGTTATGAATATGTGCATATCTAGTTTTCCTTTATTGTTCCCTTCTCATGTAACATGAGAGGTGTTGGTTTTATATCATGGTACTTAAATAGTACATCATAATATTTAATTACAGAATATCAAGAAGAAGAGTAAACATTTACTTTGGGACTTTACCTCCTCCTCTAGGGTAGGGGTTAGTGCATTTTTAGTTGTCTACAAAGTCATTGTACCATGTCAAGTGGAAGTACAATCTTGTTTTTGGCTTTATTTAGAAATTAAGTAAGGAGATGTGTATGGTTCCAATTTGATATTAAGTGGACTTGTAATGATTGTTTTCATGTCAGTGCGATGGCCATGGATGCCTAGTAGCTGGTTAAACATTTCCAGCTGCGTCTATGAGGTTTATCAGGTAAGATTAGCACTTAACTTGACAGAGTAAAGCGGACAGCCCTCTGTTGTGATTTAAATTGAGGCAGTCTCCTGGAGGCCTCATGTGCTCAGAGGTGGGACCCGGTGGGAGGCAGGTCATTGGTGGCAGGACCTTGAGGGGTCCATCTCCCTCCCACCTCTCCCTTCCCTCTGCTTCTTGATCACCATGAAGGGAGCAGCATTTCTCCACCCAGGCCCCTTTGCCATGCCACTGACCATCTGAAGGCTGAGACGTCTGAGATTGTGGCCTAAAATAAACCTCTCCTCCTTTTAGTTGCAGGTGTTGTGGATTTTGTCCCAGGGAGGGTGAGGAAAGTAATAAAGACACCGTCCCCAATGGAGGTGGGTGTTATCTCATCCATCCAGGCAGAAGAAGATTGAATTTGTTCTGCCTAACTAGTTGGTCCTCACATTAGTTGGGCTTCTCTAAAGCAACAGAATCAATATAAAATATATATATAATTGTGCAAAAGGATTTATTAGTAGGCTTACAGGATCAGAAGATAGAAGTCACAGTGGCAGTCTATGGGATAAGAAGTAAAAAAATCCAAAATGGCGCTCTGTGTACTGGGAAGCCAGAGGGTCCAGTGCAGTCTACGATGGAAGATGTGGACATTTACTATAGATACACTGATGCACGCTTGTGTCAGAAGGCTGAAGTGACTCACTGGGAGGCTGGAGAGTCTGTGCTAGAAGGCTGGAGAACCTGAAGACCAAGGTGCCAGTGCAACAGTGAAGACCAAAGCTCTTTCTTTCCCTTTTTATTCTGTTGAGGGAACAAGCCTATTGGTTGGTACCACCCATATGTAAGGTGGTCTTCTTCCACCAGTTTTCTGGCCTACATGTCAATCATCCACAGGCACACAGAACTTTATTAATCTGCTAGGCAGTTTGTACTCAAGTCAGGTTGGCATATCACAATTAAAAATCATACACATAAGTTTTCTCATGCCCCTTGGTGTTCCTGGTTCTCAGACCTAAACCAGAAGATACAGAATTCAACCCAGAATTTTTAGTTACAGCAGTGACTATGTTGGATCTGCAGCTTATATACCTTGTATCTTTCCTGTTGATTTTGTTTCTCTGGAGAACTCTGACAGTACCAGAAAGAATTAACAAGTCAAAATCTAGAAAGAGACAAATGACTCATTAAAGTATCTTTTATCCTGAGGACATCTGCCTATACTAAAGGAAAAGTTATAAATTGAACTGTGTTTTGGTGAGCTCATGTGATAAGAGGAACAGATGTCCAAGCCAAAGATTTGCAGTTCAGGATGGGAATCTGATAGTCATTCTGTCATGAACCTGTTAGGCTGGTGTCCTGAGTGGGTTCATACTCAGGGTAAGAGTAAATTGAAAACAAATCTTTCTTCCTTTTACCCCTCCTTTCCTTCCTTCTTATCTTCCTGTCTCCCTTTCTCTCTCCTTCTCTTTCTCTCTTCCTCACTTGTTTTCTTTCCTTCTCAGATTTATAGCCTGAGCTAACATCACCTGGGTGATCCAAAAACCTTCAAGTCCTGCACTGGATTAAGGTACTCACAGACTCATAATAAGTCTATGCATATAGACAAAAATCATGTCTGAAGAAAAGGAACTCCATCTTAGTTAACTTCAGATTATTTCAAAAGATATTTTACTTGTAGACACAATGACCTGCATGCAGCAGATAACCACATGTACAAAGAAATAAGACACGTGAGTAAGAACTCTCTCAAAGACATTACACAGCTTCATTGTTCGGGATGGAGCCACTATCAAACAGTTGGAAATGTGTCCCTCTGCTGTCCCTTTTCTCAGAACTGTCTGATCCACAATAGCCCACAGGAGTTGAGTTTCATGCACATTTACTGAGCACTGGGAGGTGCCAGGCACAGGGCTACTGAAGGACACGGTGCTCAACAAGACAGGACTGCTGCGGGCAACCACGGAGCTGGTCCTTACCAGCTGCTGCTCTGAAACAGGTGGAGGCTTTGTCAGCGGTTTGGAAAAACCTCAGCCTTAAGCACTGGCGTCACTTCAGGATTTTGAAAGATGTTTGAGCCAAATACACAAACGTGACTGTTTAGAGTGAGTGACAAATGTGTGAGAGCCCACGGTGTCTTGGAGCTGAGCATCCTTCTGGTCCAGGATTGCGTCCCATGTGGATTGCTTTTCTGAAGGATATCTCTCTGTACTTGGGGATGGGCAGCAAAAGTAAAAAAGATGAAAGGCAAAGCTTCAGGGCTGCTGTTCATCAGAAAAGCTGCCGTAATTTCCTTGCAGATAATGCTTTTGGCTTTCCTTTCACACAAACACAAACCACTGTTGGCAGATCTGAAGTCCAAAGTGGGTCACGGAGTGGTCTGATGCTCTAGGCTTTCTGAGAGATGGACATATTATTCCTTCATACCATCCTGTCTAGCTTCTTGCAGGAAAAGATTATTGCTCTGACTTTTTGTAGCTAGAAGATATTATTTTCTTCTCATGTCCTGAGTAGCTGCTATCTGGTGACTCAGGATAGATGAAGAGGAGGAAAGTAACCAGGCTGTGCACTGGCACACGGCTCAGCTGCCGACTGCTCTGGACAGAAGTGGACATCGGGCAGAAACAGAGGCTGGGTGTGTGGTGGCGGCAGGTGGAAGCGGGAATGAAGTGGGTGTGAGCACAAGGCACCTGAGCAGTGAAGGACAGCACAGGAGTCTGCCTGGCTCTGCAAGTGTGGTTTGTGGACCCAAACCAAAGGGAAGCAAGTCTGTGCTTGCTGCCAGGCTCCGTGCTTAGTGCTACGTAGTGTAGTACTACTATATCCTCACAGAGAGCCAGGAGCTGAGCACTGGGAAAGTGAGACCAAAGAAATTAAATCCCGTTCCTAATGCCACACGACACTATCAGGAATTTAATTAAACTAAAGACGTGCTGATTCCAAAGTTTGAGATGTCTCCATCACCATGTCTTTTTGGATTCCTGGTCACATGCCATTCAGCAATGCCAGTGATGCTGCCTTAGGACACAGATGACAAACCCGGGCGCCTGCTGCCCTCTGTTCTCCAGGGCTGGTCCTTGGCTTCTGTTTGTGTTGACCCATCTCCTTGTGCCCTTTGGCAATGCACTGGACCCGCACATTCATTCACTCATCCTTTGTTTGCTACCACACAAGAACATCCAGATGCAGCAAAGATGGTCAAAACTTTAAATGAGTTTCTCAAAGGCATGAAGTGACCATCAAAGAGCACCGGTGCTTCAGAAAGAAATGTCAGAAAAAAGGAAAGTGGGGGTCAGGGGAGAGAGAGAGAGATGGAGGTTAGTTTTGAATTTGCTTGCAGTAGCAATCTTAGGTATAAATGCCCAGGAACCAACATGGTAGAAGGACAAGGCTTAGCTATATTCTCCTTTATTCTCATACTTCTCACCTACTATACATGTCAGGGTCAAAGGTTCCCACCAACGCCACTGGCCCCAGATGAATTCAGTTTCCTCACAGCAATGAAAATCATGAGCAAAGTCAGAACTAGGAGGGTTCGCCTGGGAGGTCCTGGGAGAATGAGGACTATCAGCCATGCCATTAAGCCATCTGCGCATCCCAGCCTCTAGTGCTCCCTCGCAGAAGCGGGACTCTTGAACTCCATTTCCTCTCACACACTACATGCGGTAGTTCTTTCCTCCAAGTACAGGTTCCATATATACTTGAGACAGGAGATTTATTGTGCTTAGTTTGTCTGTGTTCCCCTGTGCTTATCTCCTCCACCCCTTATTAGCAGGGAGATCGCCCTTACTATTTCCCTGCCTCAGAGGGTTCTTTGTATCAAGCGGAAAGCAAAAGCTACTGGAGATAAAAGCCGATCCTGTTAGAAAGTCTCAGGTAATTTATGAAAGAATATTAAGGACCTTACTAGCTTTCTAAGACTGTTGTAACAAACTAATGCAAACTTGGTGGCTTAAAGAATAGAAATTTATTTCTTGAAATGTCTGAAATGAAGTCCAAAACTGAGGGGTCAGCAATCCCCGGTCTCAGAGGGCGACTTGTCCCTTGCCGCTCTCCCAGCTCTTGCTGCCTGTGGGAACCCTCAATTCTCCTTGAGTCTGTCTTCACATGGCCTTCGGCTCCGTGTCTCTGTGGCCTCTCAGAAGGACACCTGTCACTGGGCTTAGGGCCTGCGATCTCATGTCAAGATCTTTACCTTAGTTACATGTGCAAAAAAATCCTCAAAACACAAATACTCAAAAAAGTTTACACACACACACACACACACACACACACACACCACTTATTCCAAATAAAGTCACAGTCTAAGTTTCCAAAGATAGATGCGTCTTTTGGAGGGCTGCCACTCAACCACTCTAGAGTCTAATGGGCAGTGAGTGTGGAAAGGGAGTTTTTCCCCCTTGATTAGAAGATGTTGGAGCTGTGGGGAGGGAGAGAGTGAAATCTCAGTACCATTTGCTGGGTGCCTCCTGAGGAGGAGATGAGATCACAGGCAGGGGCTGCGCGGCACCCCCGAGCAGGCTGAGCCCAGGACCCTCCCTCCTATCCACCGCTCAGTTTACAGTGAACCTCTCGCTCAGCCAAGGGCCAGCAGTAGGATTCCAAGGACTACAGCGGGTTAGGCCACAGTGGTAACAGGCAGTCTGGATGGCTGGGCAGGTAAGAACACTTCTGCCCTTCTAAGATAAGCGTCTTTTTCTCTCCCTGACAGTAGTGGAATCGAATCTTTTAACAGACACTTGGATTGGCAGCTAAGAGTTGGATTTTAAGTTTAAAGAACATAAAGCCAATATTTCCATGTTGAGACGTAGTGTTAAACTGTTAAATTAAATGCCAAAACACAAGGTCCATAGAGGGACAGCCTTTGATTTGTTTGCCTAGGCTTTAGCCATGGGCTCCTCTCTAACTGTCTCTGCGAGCGCCCAGGTCTGTAGCTCTGGGCAGCGTTGTGGACAGGCACACAGCGGATGCGGCCCGGCACGGCCCTTAAGGAGTTAGGTGGCAGATCCGCAGACAGAGGCGGCTCGCACCGAGTCCCGCTTCTGCGGGGGAGCACTAGAGGCTGGGGTGCAGCAGACAGAGGCGGCTGACCTCGGCCAGTGCTCTGGGCTGTCAACACCAACTCCTGGGCTGAACTCTGAAACTGAGCTTCCGGCAGGACCCCGGAGTACTTCCCCTTCCAGTTGGAATCTGCCCACCGCTTTTCAACTTTAATAATTTATGTAGCAGAGAGAGCACAATCACAAAGAGAGAGGCAGGGGCTGAAAGCCCAGGGAGTCACACTCAGGTATCACTGAAGGGCTGGGAGCAGGAGAGGCGGTAGAGTTGGGTGATCATTTTCACCATGTAGATACAGAACAGTGGATGTTTACTTGGGCTGGTTTGGTTTTTAAAATAGAACATTTCCCTTGCTAATAAGGTAGCAGAGCTCTGTTCTTTTTATAAGAGGGTGTGGATGACGTAGTTCTTTTAACACTTCACTGTGTTTTGTTTTTTTTTTTTCAGCTGTAGCTCTTCTGTCTTCTCACACCTTTCAGCTACAGATTTATTCTTCAGATTCACTCCTCTTTTCTCTGTGTTTAGGGCCTTTGACTGAGCACCTCTCAAAACTGCTCCATTTACTGAGTGCCAGGACTGTGTTCAGTACCAGCCATACATTGTCTTACTTAATCCTAGCAACTTAATGTGAATTAGGTTAAGTTTACAAGGAAACAAGTCCAAAAACGCTCAACAACTTGCTCAAGGTCACACAGCTTCTAATTGGTGGAATCTGAAGTTCTATTTGTCTGATCCTGACTGGAGGCTTCCAACACAGCCTCCTGGTGCTGCACTGTCTGTTAGCGGAGGGTAAACCAGCACTGCCTCTCAGAGGTGGCTCTGGGGAGAGGCAGCACCAAACCGCTGACTCCAATGATTGGCTGTTTGCAGAAGTACCTGCAAGACTACCTGATGCTCAGAGAGGACATTAGAGACCCTTCCCCCCAACTCCCAGACTGCAGCTGCTATTTTCAGCGTGGTGATCTGCTCAGGCCTCCCAGAGAAAGAGTTAATGCAAGCCTTTACCCCTCCCTTGTCTGTCTATTGCAACGCCTGGCTCAGGCTGGGGGAGGTCTAGATTGCAAGATAAGGAAGGAGCTGGGCCAGTTTTCTGGTTGCTTCTTGGCACCGCGTTCTTGTGTTTACACAGCAGCCACAGGCCCTACATCCTTCCCGGAGACTTCAATGTGGAATACAAACAAATTCACCTCTTTCGACCTCCCCAGCTCCTGACAGCGTGGCCGTCCTGATTCCGTCCGCTCAGAGGCTGCCTTGCTGGTGGGGGCTCCCACATGGCCTTCATTACAAAGAAATGGTTTCCAAGGGGCTCCTGGAAATGTGCCGCACGTGAGCTCCTGGGCGCTCAGCTTGCCTTCTGCCTCCTCAGCTCTGTTTGCTTTGCCTAATTGTGTTTTCTCTGCTGATTTTGGTAGAGTTGATCTTCCCCATTATGTCCAAGTTCTGCATGGTGCATCTGGTACCTATTTGGCTGGAGGGGGTGCATGTAGGTTGGCTAATTGAACGCTTGGCAAAGGGCAGCAAGAAGTAAACTGTGGAGAAAGCAAGACACAGGCAAGCTTAGAGAATGGGGTAGCTTGGGGCATTTGCACAGTGCAAGAAGGGCACCGCCCCCATTTCTCCACTTGGTTCCTGAGTAGAAACAGAACCTAAAAACAAGAAAGGAAGAAGGAACAAAAAGATCATGATGTGATTCTGAAATTCAGGGGCAGCTCCTGCTGTAGCACAAATCCGATAGCACTGTTTTCTCCCTTAAGGCCTGTGGTTATGCACAGGTTCCCACAAAACCCACCGGGCATGCAGCCTGGACACAGGGTGCGGGGTGTCTGTGTAAGGGGTGCTCTTGGCCAATGGAGGAGAGGACACAAGATAAATGTTTCATTCATTGCCTGGCAGAGAAATCGGAGCTGCATCCCATCAGAACTTTTAGAATTCCCCATGGGATTGATCATCAGTCATCCAGTCATTCATCGAAGCCCGCTCACTCACACATCTTTGCCATTACACGTTTTCTGTTTCACTTGTTGGGCGGTTCCTTCACCCCTGTGGTCATCTCCCATGAAGACTACCTTTGGGTAAGCCTAGTGTTGAGCATGTCTTTTAGGAAACCCAGGCCAAGAGGATCATGTATAATGGTAAGGAGGCAGGGGAAAGTCTGGAAAAATATTCTCACAAAGTGAAAAAAAGTGGGCACATTAAAAATATCATAAAACCACCGGGTGTGCTGTGTGCCTGTTTGTGGTATCTAGTTATGTGTTTAAGGTAAATCCAGGATCACCTTTGTGTTTTCTGTCACGGTTTTGATCATTGCAGGTGTGGCCACAAAGTGTGTGGCTATGGCTTAATCGTGAATGAGCTTTTGCTATATGAGTTTAAGTAAAGAGAAAGGCAAGAGGATTTTCCTAAGAAGAGGATTTGCAAAGCAGTGATTATATGATAAGCCATGAAATTAAGCAGAACAAGGAGGAAAAGAAAACATAAGTGGAAGAACACGTACACATTTTTTATGTTTATGTATAGTGTGCATCTTTGTATCTTTATGAAGATATAAGGACAAGTGGTAGAGTCAGTGGATTGATATTGAGCAGGGAGTACTGAAATTCAGATCTGAGGCGTGGTAAATAAGTTGGCCATACAGGATGAGGGACACAGGAACGAGAGTGTGGCTGAGGCGGAGTAGGGTGTGAAGGTTGTTGGAAGTGAGGAGGTCATGAAACTTAGCAGACAGGGGACTGAATGAGTCACTGTTCCATAAGGTGTTGAAGTTGCCAAGAATGGTGATGGGAATAGGGGTGGGGCCCCAGGTGCTACAGTTATCAATGAACAAAAGAGAGTAGGTGGTTAGATGACAGCAGCAAGTACAGGTGGCAGATGAGAAAGTTTGATGACGTGAATTCTGAAGGACCTGGAAGTTTGGACAGAGGAAGGAAGATAATTGAGTTGCATCTCCTCATCTTTGGGCCCTTTGATACAAGGAGAAAGGCCTCCATATAAGAGGCTACAGGTAGCATACTTGCAGGGGATAGAAGAAACTTCCATTACAGTGAGATGTGAGGAGACCAAGTAAGAAAGGGAAAGAAAGAAAAGAAAGAAAGAAAGAAAGAAAGAAAGAAAGAAAGAAAGAAAGAAAGAAAGAAAGAAAGAAAGAAAGAAAACCACAAAAGAACTTGCTGATGATAGATTCTATCGCAGGATCCATAGTTCATAAAGGTTGAGAAAGTGGACATGGAGTGAAAACATAAGTTAATACTTGCCTTTTAGTTCTGTTGAAAATTGGAAAGACAGTTTTATGTAAAGTGGTGGGTGACATGGTGAAGACAGTGCTGGTGGTAGTGATGAATACAGAGAGCCCTTCTGGTCCTTGTCCCAGCCCAGGAAGTTTGTATTTGCAATCCTATGAAAAGTTATTGGAATTCCAGTGAGTTAATTCCAATCTACCTCCAGTGCAACCCATGGTGAGAATAAAGACACTAAGACCTATTTGTAGTTACAGGGAGCCAAGGGGTCTGAAGTCCAGCCATGAAGATGGCTACCCAGAACAAAGGCCTCAACCCAAGGCCAAACCCAGGTTTTATTCATTCATAAAGAAGGGAGTGGTTTGAGGATGAGTGACTGTGAGAATGGTGGGAAGTATGTGAGAGCCATGACCTGGCTAAGGAGAAGCCCTGAAATGACCTCTGCCAATGCAGAGAGGAAGATAAGCAGAAAGAGTAATCTGCATAACACAATTTGAGATAGTATCTAATGTTTGGGGGTTGGTGCTTTAGCTCTGATGTGTAATCTTTGAAGCCCCAGGAAGTCATAGCCTCTACCCAAGGCTTGATCCCAGCTGACAGTATGGAACATTGGCTCACACATCCCGCCTCATCCTGGCTCACTCATGGGAACAACAGGGGGTTGGGGAAACATGCCTGTCATCTCCAAAGATTACCATCAACAACTCAGCTAGACCCCTATGCATTGCTTAAAGCCAGTTGAAGGGATAAGGAAAAATCCTAGCGAGCTCTGTACATATCAATATATGGAAATAAGGTCAGGCTCAGCCAAAATGGAGGCAATTTCTCCTCTTTCAAGGACAGTCACATCGGTGGTCCTCCACAATGGCCACTCTATGAGCAAGAGCTAGGGTGAAAATGTGAGTTGTCTCAGGAAGAAGCACTGGTTGGGGGATCGCAGTGCTCTTGAGTCTTTATGCTGGCTCTGTGAACTGGCTTTATAGCCTTGAGCAAATCAGTGAGCTTTTTCTGTGGGCCATGGTTTGTCTATCTATAAAGTAGAAGGGTTGGATAAGATCAGTGGCCATCCACTCTGCGTTTGGCAGAGAGCGTGCATAGAGTACATGTTTCCTGAAACACTTCTTCAAAACACTGCACTGAGCATGCCCCAAAAGTCAGATCTCATTTTCTGAGAGGAAGGACCCAAAATGTGGAATCTGAAAAAATTCCTCAGGTAACTTAATAAATACTGCCCTTCCCCTTGGACCTATTTTCTTTCTCTGGAGAATGGCTTTGCTGAGAAACTCATCTTTCCTCTCCCAAATGTCACTGCTCCATAAGATGCAGTTTTTCAGTCAGACCCTGTTCAGAGCAGCTATCAGAGGAGACCAGACACCCTGAGCGCTGCCCTCAGCAGGCAGAGGCCACTGAGCAGGTGGCTTTATTTTCACAGCTTCATTCCTCAGCATTTTCCCATCAAATGCATAAGAAAGAGAATTGACTCTAAGCAGCTCAGTGTTTTGCTTTGCTTTGTTTTGCTTTTGTGTAGTATGTAAGACCACTTGCCGTGGCCAGCCTAGGCACTGGCTACTTTTGGGGAGGGCAGCCTGCCGGCCAGGTGCTGGAAAAGTACAGGAAGGACGGGAGCAAGCTGAGCACAGGCATCTTACTCTCCCTGTGTCCCCAGTGCCTCAAAATGTGCCTCACGTACAGTGGGAACTCAACAAATATTTGTTCAACTGAAATCTAAGGAAAAGCAGAATAGACCAAAAAAAGACAGCGATTTAGGGGAATTCATTAGTTTTCAACTGCAGGAAAAAGAACAGCTGCAAGAAAACTACTACTTTCTGCTGAGCCAAACTAGCATTAAAGTCGATGAGAAAAATAGAACCACTGATGTGGGAAGACTGGAAAGCTTTACCACTCCCAGGCCCCGTCCGACCAGATGTACTCAAGTACTTCCAGCACGGAGGAAAATGAACCTGAAGTCATGTACCGAGTACCTTACCAAGTCACAAGAAAGTGGTAAATAAGCCTGCAGCATGATAGTTACATCTAAAATGCTGTTGATAGCACAATGTAAAAAATAATTAATAGGATTAAAATCCCAAATGATTCCAATGTAGTGGCTTTAGGATAGGCAGAGATATGACGGGAAAAATGGTATGGTGATTTGGAAAGGTATCAAATCATAAATTTTCAGGGAGTGTATAGTGATATTAATTAATTCCAGATATTCATAGAAAAATATATGTCTAAATGTATGTTAAAATTAACAGAAAATTACCTGTAAAAATAGAAATAAGATGCGTAATGTCCAACTGTTGGTAGAAAACAATTCAAAGAGTTTAAATAAATTAAATGAATTTATTTAAAAAGAGAAAGCTAATAAAGGTTTGTTTTTTTAAAAAGTAGAATAAACAGAAAATAAAATTATAGAACTATGTCAAGTCATTGTAGTAGTCATAGTGTAAGTAATGGGGCTAAGTTTGCTTGATTACTTGACAAAAAGTCTGGTTCCTCCAGTAGAAGGTAAGTTCTGTGGGATCCCCTATCATGTCATATACACTCTTTCTCTCACTGCTTTTTCTATGCATCTATCCATCCATTAAAAGAGAAATGCATCTATCATTGTGGTTCTAACTTGAACTTCCTTGATTAAGAGTAATTTCAGCACCTTTTCAAAAATTTATTGGCCATTCAAATATCTTGTGTGAAGTGCTTGTTTAAATCTAAGCCCATTTTATAACAGGATGCTGGACTTTTCATTACTGATTTATAGAAATTCCTAATATTCTCTAGAGACATCTATCAGGAAATGGTAATATGGATTCCTGAATAACTTCTGGGCTATACAAGAAATCTTAACAAAATTACAAACAATTTGGGAATAAATGAAAATGTGAGTGTAGCACTAAAACCCCTGGGGCGTGTGCAGAGTGATATGCAGGGGGCATTTTATAGCTTTAAGTGCTGCAATTAGAAATGAGAAAGGGTTTAAAACAATAATCTAAACTTATGAATTAAGAAGCTAGATGACCTATAATAAGGTAAACTCCCCCAAAAAAGCAAAGGAGGGAATTAATAAACATGTCAAAATGTAGGGGTTAATCATGGAAAATCAGGAAAGAAGAATTGATCAGGCCTCCAATTATAGAAAAAGGAGAAAATTCATTAAACAGCTTCTAAAACAAGAAAGGAGACATATGCTATTAGGAGACTCAAAACATAAAGATATACCATGTTTAACTTCATTACAATAAATCTGAAAATCTATGTGAAAAGTAGATGATTTTTCTAAATAAACATAAATTCTAACATTGACCAAAAGTAATCACAGAAACATTGAAAAGTTATTCATAAAGCAAGGTCACCAAGAAACAGATAATTTAGAGCATAGAATAAAGTTGGAAGCTTCCCCACTCACCTATGTGGATTGCATGATCATACATCAGCACTACACAGAAGATAACACTGGGAAACCATAGATCAATCACATTTATTGATTAAATCTTACACAAAGCATTAACAAATCCACTTGTGTATTAAAAGAGTAATACATCTTAACTAAGTGGGGCTTCTCCTTGGAATGTCAGCGTATTTCAACCTTAGGAAATCTATCCATGTAATACAGTTGATCAAGAATTAGAGAGAGCAATCACCATCTTGACAGATTTAGAAAGTCTTTCAATAAATTCAATGAAGACCCACTCATGATTTGGAAGAAGACAGAAAAAAATAGAAGTAAAGACATTTTCATTTTAATAAAGGAAAGAAACTGTACACAGATATCGTAATTGTCAACCACAGTCAAAATCAGAAACAAAGAAACTAAGACACAGATATTATAGCTCAATAGTCTAGATAATGGTATTTAAAAATAAAAAATGCAAATATTGATAAAGAAGTGGCAAGACTGTCTTTGTGTGTAGACAATATAATTGCCTTCTTAGAAAAATCCATGCAAATCAACTAAGAAATGATTTGAATAAGAGAATTCAGCAAGTTGGACAAATACTATTCCCCATTAAAAAGCAATTGTGAAAATGTCATGTGGATAAAAAGACATTTACAAATGACATTTACAAATTCTAAGCTACCCAGGAATAAATTTAATACAAAATGTCTGAGAGCTCCATAGAAAAAATGTTGAAAATTATTTTCTAAATGTTCAAGAAAATTTTATGAAGTATTACACAGGCATCAATGGTGGGAGTTTTTGATAGAATCTCTCAGGTGAGATGGGTCCACTCTGCAACGTTTGACCAAGGACTCTATCGAGACCATGAGTCAAAACGGCTTAGGTTTGCCAAAATTTAAAATAACGTTTCCAACCACCTGTCAGTGAGATTGTTATTTCAGTCCCTTACCCTGATCAATTGCTGAGCTGTTGTATTTTTTGTTTTGATTTGATTTGGTAAGTTCTGCAGAACTGAAGAGATTTCTGAAAGTGACCTCTGCCACACACATATATAGCAATACCCTGGTTCTAGTTCACAAACACTTCTGTTTGCAAACAGTTTGGTTCATGAGCAGAAGTGCAGGGCAAACTTTTGCTTCCATGTATGAACTCTGCATCTGGTGAGGAATATAGACGGAGACATCTTCTCCAGAAATGTGGAATGAATTAAGTTTGTCACTGTCAGTTCAAGCACGTCATTAGTTTAGTGTCCAAGAACAAAGCAGGTTAGAGGATAAAGACAGATTTTGGTGGATCTTCAGGCAGCAGGAAAAGACTGTTGGCTGAAATGTAGCTTTGTGACACCAGAGACTACAGGAGCTGTGGAGTTAATGCTGCCAAAGAATATAAGAATACAAGGAACTCGTTTCTCTCTATGCTGAAATACTGTCTCTGCATCTCTTGTGAAATGACCATGTGTGTCATTTTCCTCATTACCAAGGCAGGCTGGCATTGAGAATGGAAGCTGTAGGCTTTCGTGGGTTTAGACATGTATGCCATCTATTCATAACTGACCTTGTAGACTCATTAGGGCCTAATCTTTGTATCTAACCTGGGAACTCCAGGACATAGGTACAGGAGACCTAGAGTGTTCATTTTTACAAGGGCTTTCAAATTTGGGGAGAGAAACATTCAAGGGGATTGATGTTTAGAATGCTTAGAACACTAAGAAAAAAGAGAGTTGAATGTCAGTTCCAGACTTTAAAGTGTAGGTGTTAGGATACAGAAGTTTCCTGAGCAGTTGGTAGGTTGTTTTGAAGTAAGAGGAAGTCACAGAGACATGCACCTTTCCAGGGCTGGGGGGACCTGGAAAAAAATCAGGGTAAAGGAAATCATTCTAACTACTTAACTCCTGATTCTAGAGGGAAACTACCAAACTTGTGGTTGCAGGATTGCTCCTTTATCTTTGTACCCTTGTGTGCTGGTTGTACGGGCTGACGATATGCCCGCCAGGTCCCAGCCCAAAAGCACAGTCCAGACCAGTGAGTTCAGAAACAAGGTCCCATGAGGAACAGTGGCACCTGCTTTGGTGATTTGCCTGTTTTTGCTCACCCCTTTTCTCTGCGTGGATAATGGAGCAAGGGAGGTTTTTAGCGAGGGACAGAGTCCAGGACAGATTTCTTCCTCTTTGCCCTTCCCCCATCTCCAATCCTACCTGATGGTGAAACAATAAATTAGGCCCATTTTGATTTGTGACAGATGATCCAGGCATCAGCAGTAACAGTAGTAGTTTTCTGCTTTTGAAACAGAGAATAACACAGTATCCTGTCTGACTGTGCATGGAGTATGCTGGAGAGCCCTGGAATAGGTGGGCTGTTAACTCCCCTCTTCTGTACTCAGTGCGTGAGTTTCGAGCTCTGTGGTGCAATCCCACTTCTTCTCACTGGCCAGCTATGGTCAGTGCTCCTGTCAGGCCCCCACGCAAGATGTTTTTGGGATGTCAGCGAGACAGGGACTGTCTCTGCTCCATTTCAGTTTTTGTGTCTGATCCCAAGTTCATTGTTCAGCTTTTCCTCCTTCGGGTTAGAATGATGGCATGCATTGTCTTTCCTTGAAGGTAGGTGGTTTCCTGGGGGGAGGAGGCTGAATGAGTTAGTTTCAAAATATGACGAACAGCGCCATGAAACAAAAGATGAGCCCATTATCCAGCTGTTCAGATTACTTTTAGATTAAAGGGAAGCCACAGCTGTAGCCTCAATGTGGAGACTTGCAGAAGTAACATCCACGTACTTAGAGATTTTTGAAGTCACAATTTAAAATTATAATCATATTAAAATACCAATAAATTTGGCAATAATTAGATTTTTTTCCCCAGAATCTTTATTTTGCATATGACACTTAATGTGTCAGCTTACCTTTTTCTTTGGAATAGAAATTGTCAAATTGCTCAAGGGTTCCCTCAAGGGAACATAAAGTTCATTTGGTTCTGGCCACCCTAGAAAAGGGATGTTTGTTTTGTTTTGTATTGTATTTAAAAAAAGCTATACATGCTCTCTGGGTCCTTTGGAAAGAGTATATAAGTAGAATTCGGAGATTTATAAAACTTTTAAAAGTCAAATATCATAGGATGGAAAGGAAGTCCATGAAAAGGAAACAATGTTTGCATAAAGCTGGCGTTCCCGGCTCTGCCAAGTTCTGTTCCAGAGGTTAATAACCTTCTGTTTCAAAACAGGAAAGAAGCTGAATCACAGGGAGTCACCTACACACAGGCTTTGCTAGATAATTATTCAACTGACAGTTCAGAGAGCTTCACAAACCCTGCTCCATGGTCTCTGAAGACAGAATTCATTATGTCTTAAACATGAAAAAAAACTCCCATTGGGATTTTCAGATCTTAGTGCTTTTTTTTTTTTTTAAATTTGTGGTTTACCTGTTTAAGGACTTGGCAAAGAGGATAAGAAACGCCTTTCTTAACAGTTACATCTCTGGCTTTAATTATTCCTATTTTTGATCTTCTAGCTATAGATCTAGAATTAAAGAGTCTTCCTTTCATGTGGGTAGCTGCTTTATATTTTTTTAAAGCTTTTTTCCCCAACTTGTAGATTTGAAAATCTTTTTATTTCTGCATGAACAGGTTTGGTGGAAAAAGAAAAGAAAGTGTCAACTTAAGGGCTTTTGTTTTACTTGGAAGCTGGTGGGTAACGTTTTGAAAATGTCTGGGGTACCTTGTTTCACACACACACACACACACACACACACACACACACACACTGGGAGAGGCATGAGAAGACTTCGAGCTGCATACACATGATGGTGGTGGAGCTCCCTTCTCTGCCACGCTCCCCCGTGTTGCACAAGATGGTGGACTTGGCTTCCAACAGGCTGTGTGGGTATGGGGACTTTGGGTCAGGGTCAGAGACGGTGTTGTGTGGTGCTGTTCCCATAAATTTACTCAAGACAGATCCACCTTGGAGAACTACTGTAATTCACTTCCTCTGTTACTGTATTTTTTAAATAGACAACTATTGAAGGAGAATATTTTAAAAGCCCACAGGTCACCTACATGCTTCCCATGTGTAGGGAGTGTAAGGAACATAACAGAACTGCCCTTTTCCTTGGCTCACTGAGTGGAGCTGATCGTGATGTCGGTGGGATTGACATATTGGGGTATTTAGTCTTTAAATGTTATATTATAATTTCTGTTATACACATATATCTATTTATAGGATATGTATTTCTCCCTGCGTACCCAGGGAAGGGTGCATATATGGAAATGTGAGTAAACAGAAAGTTCAGGAAAAAGAGAACTGTCCCCAAAACAGGAAGGACAGAGCTGCCTTGGGATGACAATAAACAGGCAGAAAAAGAGGACAGTTCAACTGTGTTTTGCAAGCTGATGAATTCACTCAGTGTTCTGAGAGGAAAGCTGACCAGGCAATCTCTCCCTTTCCTCCTGAGATCACACTGTTGAAGAACGCTGCTAATTATGAGACGTTGCTGAAGGATAGGGAGGAAGTAATAGAGTGGCTGATACTCAGATGGTCGCTGATCCGGTGATTCCAAGTGCTTTCCGTGCATAAACTCACCTAGGCCTTATCGCCACCCTAGAAAGAAGGTGTTTATCATCCCCATGTCACGGATGTGGAAACTGAGATGCAGAGAGGCAGTAAGTTTCCCATGTAGGAAGCAGGTAGAGCAGTATTTAAACTCACACAGTTTAAGGCCAGAATTCATGCTCTTAATGATTAGAAGTGTAGTAATAAGTTTAGAAAGGTGTTAATGGAGGGGTCCAGTGGGAGAAGCTGAATAGTCAAGGGAAGGAGAGAAGGAGGCTTTTCTCTGTGTGATCTGTAGTCAGCATCCCCCTGAGGTACCATCTTTGCCAGATTCCAGATGGACATGGATGCACTCTGGGCACAAGAGATGACCAAGGGCAATCAGTGCAAGTAGTTCCTGCTACACTGACTTCAGTCTGGGCCAACTCCATGGGGTGACTGGGAAACGCATCCTCTGCTGTTGGATGTGGAGTCCCTTGGGTGAGGCATAGGGCGCAACCTGGGAAAGGGCTCAGGAGGTGTCACTGACAGACAGATACCAAGTGGCTGAACGGCTTGTCTACCAGCCATGGGCGTCTGGAGAGAGCCTCGGAGGACACAGCAGCACTGTCCGTCATGTCCTAGGCAGTGCTTGTTCCCGGACTCTCACCTTGTCCCCTTGTAAAGCAGGAAACGTGGGTTTGGGGTGTGTCTTAGTCAGTTTCCCGTCACTAGGACACAATATCCGAAATTCACAACTTAAAACAGCAGGTGTTTGTTTGGGCTCAGTTTCAGAGGTCTCGGTCCATGCCTGGTTGGCCTGCTTCAAGGCAGAGATGCCATGGCAGAGGGGCCTGGTGAAGGAGGGCCGCTTACACCATGGCGGCGAGAAAGTAGACAGTGAAGGGAGGATCCGGAAAGGGCTGTACCCCGTTCCAGACCACACCATGGCGGTCTGCCTCTTCTGACCAGACTCCACCTCCTTAAAGCATGTCAGGCATAGTGACCCCCAACACGCAAGGCTTTCGGGGGGCACCTCCAATCTAAAGCATAATAAATTCGTTCAACAACTTGGTCCTAGCACTGCAGCCATAAACAGCAGAGCCCGGGTGAGTAAACCACCAATCTTCAATGCCGCTGGTTTATCCGCAGGCATCATGCTGAGTATTCTGCCTTGGTGGAATTATATGAACTCTTATAATTAATCTTGGGAGTATTTGAATACCCAAACCTCAACTAAAGGTTATTTTATGTTTCTCATGGACCACTAATGAATGTAGGTGTGATTGAAATTATCGGGGCTTTCAGGAGGGTGACAAATCTGACTCATTTCTCACCTCGGTCTACAAATGGTCGAAGTGGTTTTTGGGGGCTTTTGAGTGAGGTGAAATCATAGATGCAAAAATTAGGGCTTGTTGGTTCACAGCCAGTAACTGTCTTCACACCCATACCAAATCAGAAGTTTCACAGCCCCTACCTTTACTCCCAGGTGAATGCGGAGGTCAGATCAAATTTAGCTCTAGTGATACTGTGTCCTCAGGGGAAACTTGGGGGGTCAATAAAAGGTGTGTCTTTATTACTTTCTTCTCACTGAGACAGAGTATCCAGCATCACAACTTAAAGGAGGAAAGGTTTATTTTGACTTGTGGTTTGCAGAGGTTTTAGTCCAAAGTCTGCTGCCTCCAAGGTAGGACAGCATGGCAGAGGAGAAAGAGCTCATGGCATGCCAGTGGGAAGCAGAGGGAGATCAAGAGAGGAAGAAGGGAGATTCAGCCTTCCAGGGCAAGCCCCCAGTGACCCACCTCCTCTTCAAGTCTTCATCTCCCAGCGTCACATTTAAGCATAATGCCCAACATCCCGTCACCTCCCAAAGCCTCACCCATGAGTGCATGAGGCTTTGAGGAGACATCTAGATATACATCACAACATTCTGCCCCTGGTCCCCCAAGGACTTGAGGGCATCCCTCTGCGCAAAATGCATTTAGTCTGTCATTAAGACTGCCAGAGTCCTAGAAGTTCAGCATTGCTGAGAAGTTCAAGTCCAAAATCTGCTCTGAAATTTAAGGCAAACTCCCAGCTGTATGCCCCTGTAAAAAAATTTTTTTTAAATTTAAAAAGTTAAATACTGCTAACGTACAAAGGCACAAGGTAAACATTCCCGTTCCAAAGGGAAAAATAAGAGAATAGAAAGGAATGGTACCGAAGCAAGACCAAAACCTTGCAGGGCAAATATTGAATCCCATAATTCTATAACCTGCACCTGGGGCAAGTTGTGGTAAGACGTGAATGCCAAAGGGCTTGTAATACCCAGAGGAAGCTCTGGGAAGCAGCCTGTCTGCAGTCTGAAAGGGAACCTGACTCTGCTCCATGCCTCAGGATCCCAGGCCTGCGAGGCCTGGGAGTGGTGGAGGGGAGCTCACTCAGCCCCACGGGGAAAGAAGTGCTCCATCACTTCCCCAGGAGCTGCCCACTTCTAGTTCATGGGGAGCACTCCTGGGTCGGGCCTGGGATGAAGGTTCTGAAGTACAGAAAGGAATCTTTAGGCTGTATAATTTCAAATTTTGTCAGTGAGATCCCACTGGGAATGGAATGTGTTTTCAAATGCCAGTTCAGGTGATTGAGTGGTACCTTTAAGATCTTTCTGCAGCCAAGAAAAGGCCTTTGCGAACTAAAACTAGACATGCAGGCATATTATTCCAGGTGGATTTTCTCTCACAGAATGCAACTGCAATGCAGAGCTTGGGATTCCATCAAAGGAATGAACTTCTACAACCTACTTGGAGTATAGAGTTAAACATAAAATGAGCAGCGTATAAGTTTTGTCTCCACATGACAGTCCAAACCTTTGGAGGTACGCTTTTGAGAACAGATCATCTAATACAATGTAATCTTCCTTTTATCCATGTCTTAGCTGAGAAACTGAGACCCAAGCTTTCTCAAGGTAATTCTTTGAATGACAGGGCTGAGACTTGAACATGTGTATCTCAACTCCCATGCCCAGACCCCGAGTTGGCTATGTTCAACGGCTCTCTCATGCCTGTGAGTGCACAAGGCCCTTGTCCAACTCAGTCACTGGAGAAATCCTTCCTCAAGACCCTTCTTCTCTATGGAGAAAGTAATAATTGGGCTGTCATATAGTCCTGAAGAATGGTGCTTGGACTCTTTCCTAGGTGAGTGTTAAAACATCGAGTTCCCTGCTTCCATGAAAACTTCTCTTGTTACAAATCTGTTTGAAGCATTTTTAGGTTGAATGAGCACAGCAGCATTTGGGACATGACAATAATACCAAAGCCACCATCCCAGCATCTCCGGGGGCAGCTTATGTGGTATAATCTGGTTTAACATTTAAATAGTTTTTTGTCATTTGATCTTTTATGTTTTTAAAAGTAGAGTAACTGATGGTAGTGAGGTTGATTGTGTTGAATTCCAGTTAGTTGTGGATTTTCACACTTTGGACTCTTGTGTCTGTCCTACGAACTTCCTCCAACAAACTGTGAAGAATATTTAATGTCATAGAAACTTCTTGATACTGCTAAAAAAAAAAATACTGCTCGTTCTCCCTAGCCTAGGGCATGTCCATTGTAAATCAAACAGGAAAAAGATAAAACAACTAAGTGACTGACACATGGCCCAGAATATGAACCTGCTTGACTCTCCTATACCTTTTCGTCTCAGTTAGGTTCTGGTACCTGAAGGAATCCGGCAGAACAGGGCAGTGACCTTCCCCAGACCACATCTGCTGCAGAACCCAGGGGCAGCTCTGGGAAGCAGCCTGGCACAACTTCATATCTACAGTTTCCAAGGGACAGCTGCTCAGGTAGGAGGGATCCCATACCTGTCCCTTTCCCTCTGAGGCAAGGAGATTACTCAGTCTGTAGAAACAGCACTGGCTGGACTCCCTGGGTCATCCTCTCAGACTGCTGATGGCCTCATAAGTCAGGGCTTTTGTCTTTTTTCCTTTAATCAAATAGAACAGCAAAAATTGTATGTATTCTTAAGGTTGTTGCTCTTTTCTCACTGGGCCCTGAGAAACCAGTCTCAAGGGGTGAGTTGTTGTTTCTCCAGGGCTGTTTTCAGGAAAGGAACAGAGATCTCCTCTAGCTGGAGTACACAAAGTGAGGTCAATGTTAAGGTATATGTGTGATAATGAGGAAGGCCGGGGAACCAGGCACTAGGACAGGGATCAAGGCACAGCCAAGTTACCCAGAACTTGAGCGGACGGGTTGCAGGGCTGGAGGTGGGTTCTAGCAGGGAATGCCTGAGGTGCTAGAGGAGCCCCACCCCTGTCTTCTGCATTCCCTTCATCCGCTGCTCCAGCGCGCAGCTTGGCCTTAAGGTTAACCCTTTTAGTTCTATTTACTTCATGACCCTTCAGAAGTAATTTAACCTGCCAGAGGGAAATTCTTTTCTGATTCATGAGGCACATGAGCTAGAGAATATAATTAGTCCAGCTCTCTCTCTCTCTCTTTCTCTCTCTCCTAAGGTTATTTGAAAGTTATTGCTCCTTTGCATGTCAAATCTATAATCCCTGGTGCAATCAGCTGCATGGAACAGTGTAGATGAAAAGGTATTGGTCAAAATCAGGACATCGAAAGTAAGGGCTTTATCTGGGTCAGTTCCCTTTGAATAAAGTGTGGTTCACAGGCATCAGGCACCCACCCAAACAGCCGGCCTGTACCCGGGAGTCCTCGTAGAGGAGCCTTGGCTGCTCCGGAGCTGTCCCTTGCGCGGAAGACCTGTTTCCCGGAAAAAGCTGGGCGAGGGTGAGATGTGTGTCTTTCACTCTAATAGTCCAATATTTGTTTTTCACCTCAAGGACAAAGCCTTGGACCCAGAGCTCTTCCAGAATGAAATGAAAGAGACACACCCACAGCCTCGGGCCTGCCCTAAGCTCCAGTCCTGAAATCAAAACAGTATGTATAACAAAAAACAAAAAAAAGAAACCAAACCAAAACAAAACAAAATCAAAAAAACTAAAAAAAGAAAACAGTATGTAAATATGTTTTCTCCATGCTTTCTTGTGCCTGAGCAGAACCGCTGAGAGGCTGGGTTTGGGGAAGTGGGAAACTGCCCCGCAGCCTTGCCGGGAAGTCTCTGATGCTCCTTTTTTGTTGGCCTGAAGTGAAGCAGGCACACAGCTCCTTCCCTTTCAGACAGAAAAGCCTACAGAGCTGCTATTGTTTTCCTCAGGTAACAAATGCCACGGTCCCAGCCAGCCAAGCTGTCCCAAAACCCAGCTGCTTCTGCGCCATCGAATGAGAAGGGTGTTTGTTTTCATTGCCGCATTTGTCGTTTGGAAGGGTGCTCTCTGGCCGTGAGTTTTCTGGGTGACCTTTAGGTAAGAATTTTGGGCCAAGGTCCCTGTGAAAGGTGGCAGGAATTGATCTGGAAAGGTCATCTCCACCGGCCTGCTCTCTCCACAGAAGGGAGAATGCTGGTGAGGAGCCCAGGTTGATGGGCAACAGAGAAGCGTCACCCACCCACAGGGGCCACTTCCATCTGCATCTGGCCTTGGACTACCAAAACCCTGATGCCCAGTGCCTACTGGAGCTGCCCCAGGCTGTCTGCTTCCTCCTCACAGGCTCTCTGAGCACCCTAAGGGGCCCCAAGTGCGCTGAGATGAGCCATGCAGAACCATTACCCCAAGAGAACTGAGGCCCTGTTCATCGGTTCTTAGAGGGTCTGTTGGGTGGAAAATGTGTTAATGGTTCACCTGCCAAACAACCCCAGTTAAACAGCTGCCCTTCCTGAATGCACACACAGAATTTCTGCGGAAACTAGGTTTCCATTTATGTGTTCCTATTACCACAGTGCAGCCTGATAACCCCTTACCCCGTCTCAGCCTGGTAATGAGAGAGCTGGATTTTAAATGAGATCTACTCAGATGTGGGCTGCTCCAGGAAAAGGCCCGTGCTATAATTTATGTGTGTGGGGGATGCATTTCTTGGCCCCTCTGGTCACTCCCAGTGAAATCAGACTGTTTATTTTCCTTCTGGGTGGAAGACTTGGGGTGGTATAATTAACCTCCAGGTCACCGAGGCAAGGCGGGGTAAGGAGGAGGCTGGGCAGGCAGCCCTGGAGGGCAGTGCGAGGTGTGAGGGGACTGCAGTGCAAGAGTGTGAAGTTCTAATGAATCATGTCAGCTGTTGACTTGGGATTCACAACAAACAGCTGCATGTGCAAGCCTCTGCTGAGTCCTTGGGGAAGCAGGTGGTGGTGACGTGTGGGACAGCCTGCCCCAACCTGCCTCCATTAGCTGTAATTATGCTTAGGACTTCTGCTTGGGGCAGCGAGGAGTGATCAAGGCCTGCTGTGACGATCAGGGACCCTCGCTTTTAGATGGTGGTCATTCAACTGTAAAAATGGGCCACAGTTGGCAGCAACAGAAGGAGTATGAAGCCTGAAGCAATTTTTCTTTGAAATCAGCTTCTCAATTGCAGGGACTCCAAGTAAACTGACACATTTACTAGCCTGAGTTCCTTTTCCGCGGCTGCCTCATTGGCTCAGCCGGGCCTCTCGTGGCTGGAGCAGTTCCCCGGGAGTGGGAGTGGGCTTCCCAGCTTGGGACCGGACCAGGCTCGATCTGTCTGGAGGCGGTCTTAGGCACTTAGGTGACAGTTTCTGTGTATGTGCGGATTTTCATTGCCAGCATTAAAGAGTACATTTCAGCATAATGGACTAAAAACATTTTTCATAAAGGAAGCCTGTAATCCACAGGGGGAAATCCCTGTAAAATAAAAAGCAAATAGGTACCAAGTGCTTATTCCAAAATAAATACTACAAGATCTCTCCCAATCCACCCTCCCAGATAGAGAAAGCCTCCTTCTTAGGCAACAGAATGCTCCTATAATTCAGCTGATTTAAATTCTAAGGGCTTTCCTTCACTCATCAAAAGTGAAATTAGATAAGAGAAGGCCCTGGTGAGCTTAGCATTTGATTTGTTGCTGAGCATTTACAGCAACATCTTCCTAACTATGAGTCTGTGCCTCAGGCCTGCTGGGAAGTCTTCAAGCAATTAGGATGGAACGGTCCTTAACAGCAGACACTTTGGGGACGGAGTGTCAGGTACAAAAAGGAGTTCAGGCTGGAGGGAATTCAGACCCCTGTTCAGCCTCTCAGGGACTTTGGGTGGGAACTTCACCTTCCTGAATCCCAGCCTTCATCCATCACTGAGGATTGTATCTACTGCCTGATGGTTAGTTCGGGATAGCATGATGGGTATAACAGCGCGGGCATACTGTGAACGCTTTGTGAGTGTCGGCTATTTTTACTCATCCCTAAGATCAACAAGAGGACATTCTCCATTTACAGTGCGGAGAGGGCTCAGGTAACGGAGGATTTCATCCTGGTATCACCCAAGATGTGCGTCCTGACTGTGCTTGCATCCTCTACATGAAGTCTCAAAGCTGACCAGGTGAAGGCCTTCCAGCTGCCCACAGTGGGTCTTCTGAACTTCGACTTTTTTCTTTTGCTATTGTTTTCCTCCTCTTTTTTCTCCTCTCCATTTCTCTTCAGGCACCAGCAGAAGCCTTGCCTCTTCTGGGAAGTCTTCCTTGAAGCCAAGGATCTCTTCTTCCTTGGAATTTCTAGAGTATCATTGGCACTCCTTGCCACTTACCAAGCGTAACAAAGTTTGGCTCCCAACAGATGCTTAGTAAATGCTCATTAATTTGTAGACTGATGTAAAAACACAAAGAGTGCGCTGAAGATTTGAGCAAAGAGCAGCATTTGTTCTGATTATCTTTGGCATTGACTCTAGGCATATCCTGCTGGGCGCAGGGATTGTGCGATGGTCTAAACATGTAATTCTGTGCTTTCATGGACCTTATGGTCTCATCATGAATGTTGAGGGGGATGAACACACCATCCTGAGGTTAGCATTTCCTTAGCAATTGTGGTCAAAGAGACAGAGGTAGAAGATACAGCCATCTTAACAAGCATCACCTCGGCTTGTACTGTATTAACTTAGCAAAACCAGTGCTGCCACCCCTTGAATGCTCTGTTTTATACGGTTTCAGCTTAACATTGGTCCCATGAGACACTGTGCATACAGTTGGGAGTGGAGATGAAGCAGAAGCCATAGTCCTTGTGATCTGAAGGTAGAGAGACGGTGCAAGGCACCTGTGGGTGCTGATCTGCTGGCTCACCCGGGGGGTGTGGGCCGGCACCTGGTTCTGCGGATCTTCTCCAGCTCCTTTAGGCCTGGGCCAGGTGCCCATGCTGTTCCGTGGAAATGGGCCCCAGGCTCTCCTGCAGGAGCCCGCGGTGGTGAGAGACAGCAACAGGTTGCAATTTGTCCTCCTGGATCCCAGCTGTCAGGTGAGTCTCAGTTTATCTTTGTGGGTTCCAGTTTTTCTTGTTCTGTCCTATATCCTGGATCCTTCTCAGCTGGAGCCTGGGGTGAGTGGCATGTCCTGCCTGAAAGTCTGACACCAGATGCAGAAGCACAGGCCACATAGACTGCATCACCAGTGTAGTCAGAGGGTCTCATTCCTGCTCACAACTCCTTACTGTGAGTCACCCACAGTGCTGTTCACCTGCAGTCAAACCACGCCCGATCCAGGCAGGATAGCGGATGACATTTGCGGAGTCCTCTTGTGTGCAGGTTCCATGGTCACACCTTGTCTAAGAGAGTTCACACCAAAGCGAATGTGGTGCGACCTCCCCGTAAGCCTCCATTTTGGCACTGGGTCTGAGGCACCTTCCACTCCCCCTCTCTCCTGGCCTGTGAAGGTTCTGACAGGGGTTGATGGAGAAGTGGTAGGGTTTGTGTGTGTGATTGCAACTAGAGGAGCAACCTGATCAGACTGGTATGAGGAAGATGCCAAAGCTGCTCCAAGTCACAGGGGTGGAGGTGAGAGATGTATGTAGTAGTTTCTTTTCAGCTCAGCAGGCTTTACTGCCTGGCTTCTGTGAACTAGAGGTGGGAAGAAATAGCAGGAAATCACATTTCCCAAATTGGGGGATGTATTCGCCTTCAAAGGAGCAGCAGCCTACCCGATCTTTAAATGATGTGGCGGAGGCTGGCCTGGAGCTGCAAGTATTTCCTGAGGAGCAGCCCCTGAGCATGGGGCGCTGGGGCAGGAGTCACTCTCACAGGGCAGCCTCACCCCTCTGCAGAGCACGAGGCTGTATGGATTGGAGGCAGCATGAGAGGAGCAGAAAACACCCACAACTGAAGTAAACTATGCAGCAACGTACATATTCATGTGAGGAAAACACAGGCATGGAGGGAAAGAAAAGCAGAAACAGAAACCTCCCAGGGCGCACTTCCACAGAGGGATCGAATGAAACCTTCGTGTCTGTCACCGTTCACAGTGCATCGTTTTATCATCCTTCCCACGCAATGCTGCGCTATTTTGGGTCCTGTTATTTTTTTTCCCTCTCACTCAGTATGCCGAAGATGTCTGACAAATGAACGTGTAAGAAAATGCTTTATTTTCCCCAGCACGATGGAGAATTTATTATGAGGTGCGCCTCTTGGTGCACGCTGCCTCCTCTGTGTCATAATGACCTCCCTGTAATAGATTTCGGCTGGAAGCAGAAGCCCAATTAATTTGCCTGATATGGTCTTGTGCCCAGGAACTGAAGTCTCCTTGCTTGTGTGATTCCTTTCCTTAGCCACTGACCCAAGCAGAACTGAAAAGAATGCCAGCCACACTCCGCGAAGACGGCTACCTCCCTTCTCTCCACACATGGTGCCAAGGAGTTCTATGTTCTGCTTTGTCTAGTTTCCTTTGTTAAAACACAAACACAAAGCAAAACAAAAACCTTGGAGCTCTGTTGAGGACAAGGAAGGAGAAGCCAGAGGAAGGGGACATTTGATGCTATCTTTTTACCATCCATTTGCCTAAGTTCACTATTTCATCAGATGAACAGCTGAGAACCTGTATGGCCCAGGAGACCGATGAGCATCCTCAAACATCATGCTCCTTCCGTCACTGTGCTTTCCAAGCAGGTCTCCCCCTCCCAGTCGGTTGGGATGGCTGAAAATTATTACTTGTGTGTCTCTTCCCACTGCTGCCAAGATTGGAGCTGCAGGCAGAGCCGGGCAGGCCCAGACGTCGCAGTACCTCTCAGCCACACTGTCCAAGCTTGGAAAGTGCCAGCTCTCCTTCCTGGCATCTGTCATTCTGTTGGAAAATCTGGACTGAGACAGCCCTGAACAAAGCATAGTGTTTGGTATTTTCAACAATGGGATGAGCTGTTAAACTTCAGAGGCTTCCCGCAGTCTCCAGCAGGGCACATGTTGACTGAGACTCCCAGAAAGAGGACATAGTCGTGGATTGGTCACCAGTCAGGTTGAGCAGCCGTCTGCTAAGATCAAATCATTTTGCTTTGGAAGTTGGTGGCACCTTACCTTAAAAAAGGAACAGAGCCAGCTTGACTCATCCACTTGGGTCTATTCTGTGAAAATAAAAAGATACGCTTCTCTGGAGAGTTTTGAAACCAAGGCAAAGGAGTGACCGCCCGGTTAATACTCCGTTACTATGTGGTCCCAGCCCCCTCATTTTTCCTACCATTCCCAGGCAGAAGCTCTGATATCCTGCCATTTACATGCTTCTTTATGAGGGAGTCAGACCTAAATGAGCCCCATAATGCATGAAAGATTTATTTTATCCTATAAAATGCATGACCTTCTCTCTTCAAACTATTTTCAATCTTGTCTTGCATGAGTCCTCTTTAGTACTTTGCTGGGTATTTTATTGGTCCCACAGAAACCCTGTGTTTCTCTGTTGCTTCTAAGACCACGTTGTTTCTAACGTGAAAAATGTCTCTGATGGTTCCAGTATTCCAAGCCCATTCATTCTCAAAACAACACAAAATCCACATCTTCCATGAAGTCATGGTTGTGACCCCAGTGACCCTCTCTCTCCCTGCACACCGCTAGTCGATCTCTTTCTCCCTAAATCCCCTTAGCTATTTATTTATTTATTTATTTATTTATTTATTTATTTATTTTCACTACTTGGGATTGAACCCAGTGCCTTTGCACCAAGCCATACCCCCAACACGTTTTTATTTTATTTTTTATTTTGAGAGAGTCTTGCTAAATCACTAAATTACCTGGAGTGGGCTTGAATTTGTGATCCTTCTTCTTCAGGCTCCTGCTGGGATTAAAGGCATATGCTATCACACCTGGCTTCTCTTAGCTATTTATTTTAGATAATTTTGGGATCCCATTCATTTTTGCAACATATAAGGTTTGTCTAGCTTCAGAGTAGTGTGATGTGTGTGAGTGCTAAAGCAGGTTTCCTGGGTACAAACCCTGGCTTAGGCATTTATCGTATGATTGTGATCAAATTACTTGGCCTCTGTGTACATCAGTTTCTTAATCTGTAAAATGAGAATAATAACAGTAACTACTGTGCAGGACTGCTACGGAAATCCATCGAACAAATCCATGTGTCTGTGCAGAAAGTGGCTGGTAGTGCTCAGCAATGTTAGTTATTTTTTAAAAAATATTATTTATTGTATCTTCTTTAAACACCCTGATGGCAAGAGCCCATTTGTCTATCTTCCCATCTTGGGAAGCACCTTGCATGTTGATACAATCTTGTAAAATAAGCAAATTGATGACCAAAGAATAAATAACACTTCTTTACAAGTTGATCCCATTTTCTTCTATTAGTTTGGAGTTTCAGGGACACTTATAAAACTTACTTTAAATTTCAGGTGACACTACTAGCATGTTGTTTTAAATATACCATACCAGATGATCATCCTTTCTGTGAAGCAATTTCACTGCACTCTGCTGACCAATTTGTCTGAGTCCAGCGAGGCAGAATGCACACACAGCACACGTCGTGAAGCAGGCTTATTATAGTTGGGCACCAAGAGACAGCAGAACCCTAGGACTTGCTCTTAGCCCCTCCTCCAAGGCCAGGAAAGCTCCCTGGGGTGGATGATGCCTTGACAGCCCGCGATCACTGGCACTGCAGCTGAGGGGCTTGGGAAAGGAGCCAGTACAGGGTTTATATGGCAGGGGCCTTGTAACACACAGGGCTAGCATGCTGAAGGTCATGCTGAAGGTCATCCCATTTCTAGAGGGCACAGGAACAAAGCATAGGCTGTTCCCACCAGCCCGCGTATGTCAGGGTGTTTCCTTCCCAAGACATCCGTCAGTTATTCTTGAGCACTGTAAGTATGAAAGGAGAAAAACTGATTTGGTTCAAGGTCACTGTGAGAATTTTCCTACAGTTCCCATCTCAGAATGGCAAAACAAAGAAATAAAGGTATAGCTTTCTTCAAAAAAAAAGTCATCTCATGCTCTCATTGCCCCGAGGCAATATTTGGATCTTCTGGGTGGCATTTTGTGGAGCTGGCATAAGTCCAGTCCTGGTCCTCTGTACCCCAAGTCAGGTTTTCTGGCTTAGTTCAGAATAAATAAATCACTGCCTGATCTAGGCCCTCTTATTAGGACTTGACAATATTTCTGGGCCAACTGTAGAGTTTGGCCAGCTAGGCCAGAGGTGGGATATGCAGGTAAAAGTTAAAGATTCAGAGGTATTTCAGTTCCTGGAGGGGCTTAGGGAAGTCATGGAATTGTTGTAGACAAAATGGGATCCATCAGGTCCCGAGAAGCTTCTCATACAAGCGCTGAGGATGAGTTTTAAAGGACTTGCTTGTCTCACCTCATCCTGGAGCCCTGCTTGTTCCTCCCCCATCTCTCTTTGGGATTCTAGAGTAGGCAGGAGAAAATGTGATGGGGAAGAGGGACGAGGAAAGGTGTAGTGAGTGGGTTGTTAGCTGGAGTGTTGGAGAAGAATAACCACAGAGGGATTACCGGGTGTAGGTGGGATTCCAATGTTGACGTCTTTTCCCTCTGTTGCTGCCATGAATGAAACAAGGATGAAGTCTGTGTGAAATATTGATCAACTGGCAGAGAGTAAGGAAGACAGGAGCCATGCAGGCTGGTCGGTGGGACAGAGCCACCGAGGCGGGGCTGATGGAAGTGCCGTGGTGGCTGAGTTACACCGAAGTGCTCGCAGTTGTTTTCTTTCTTGATGAAAAATCTGCAATTTTTACACCGTGGCAGAGCAAATGGAACTGTGACTTACGACTCACAATTTATGTAGTTTGACACTTCTATCATGTTTCTGGAGGGCACACAGTTTATTGCACTTCAAGAAGCTGCAGAGGCGCGGAGAGGAGCGATGCCCACTTCATCTCCGAAGTCATGTTTACGGCAGATGTTTGTTTATTTATTTAAATTCATTCATTCAACAAGAAACTATTCTATGAGAGTCTAGAACTGTGTAGCAAAGATGGTTTTTACTCACAGAGTTGACTAGGAAAGGAGGGACGAAAGGAAATCTTGAATAAATTATAACAGTCAAAATCCTGCCCAACAATAGTTTCAACATGGCAGTAATGCGGCATAAAATTTTTGTACTTTGTGATTTATTTGACCCCAGCTAACAAGCAGCAGGCAAAGGCGGGTGAAGACCCCTCCCGCTGGATGCTGCCTCTGCCAGGGGATCCAAACCGCCCCAGTGACAGCGAGCAGCCCCACAGGCCTCATTTAGACCTCTTTCAAACTCATGAATGCAGCAGATTTTTGTTGAAAGCAAATATGATTATACTGGTTTAAATAATTTAAAGATCAAATAAAATCTTCACAGAATCAGTAGCCGTGTTAAGCACAAATATCTCCAGAGATAGCAATTAACTGCTGCCCAGATCATGGGGCGGGAGAGGGGGAGGCTGATGGCGGAGTGGCTTCTGCTGTGGTCCCGTCTGCCTGTGCCATGGACATAGCAGGTGGACATAGCAGGAGCTGAACCGCGTGGGAGCCCGAATATCCCATGCAGTGAGGACCCCGGTGGCCAGGTCCTTTGCCCGCAGACGTTAGAAAGTGAAGGTGGACCAGAATCAGCTCCCTGGAGAACTGCCAGTTTATAAACTGGGAGCTCCAGGCTATGGATGAGGCGAGCCAACTCCCATACTGTGGTTAAGGTCACGCCAAGCAATACTCTGATATGATGACCTGATTATTCCTCACCCAGCGTACAGAGTCCCCTTGTCTGACGTGGCGCCCCACAGTGTCCTGTCACTGCTAAACCGAGAGCTGCTCAACCATCTTCAGCTCTGCACAGCCCCGAGGAGCCCCAGGACACCAAAGGCCACCTTGTACCTAGCTCAGTACTAGTGTGGCCCTCAGGAGGTCTCAGACAGAAACTTGAGTGATGGAAGGAGGGGAAGGGAGGGGACGGAGTACAAAACGTAAGATGTGTCATGCACATGGACCACGTGAAGTGCAGACATACACAGTAAAAAACGGAAAATAAGGGCATCCAGACTTTTCTCATTAGACAATAGAAGGGTGAGTTTGGGAGTATGAACAGGAGAGTGGGCAAAGGCTGTTTGCACTTCAGAGGGATTTATCCTTGGATCCGGCAACTCCGTTTCTGGAGAGCTGTATCTCTGTATGTGCATGTATTCAGCACATACAGAAAGGCACTACAAAAAGTGATGAGGTAAATCTGTATAAACTGGTATATTCACACAGGTCTCCAGGATACACTGTGAAGTGGGAAAAAAAACCACAAGCAGTGTACAACATGCCCTACTGTCTACAGCAGTGCTCCTCATCATTTTATTTTTATTGCCACCCTCAAAGAGACTTTTTAAAAAACATTTTTCTTCACCTCCCATACAATTGTAATATTATGTGGATCTTTTTGTATGGTTTGTGTAGGAGGTATATCTGGTTTACTCACAAACGAATTTGGCTTCTCCTCTTGGAGGTGGTATTTCCCCATGGAGAAGGTCTATTCAACAAGCAAAGGAAGAAGATAAGTTTGTTATAAAACAGGAGGGGACACAGAAGAGACCAATGAAAACTGTTGCCAGTAAGGAGAGGAAATAGGAAGATGAAAGGAGAGATGTAAGCGAGATACTTATGTTTATCTTTGTATCATTTTGGCTTTTGAACTCTACTAATGTATTGCCTAGTAAGATGCTACACCAGGCTGGCAGTGTAGCTCAGAGCTAAAGCACTTGTCTGGTATGTGTGAGGCCCTGGATTCAATGCCTACTACCAGGAAAAAAGTTAAGGCACACCTAAAGACATAGAATGTACTTTTTCTAAGATAAAGCAAACAAAAATAAATAGCGCGCATCTGAGGAACTGCCAAACAAAGCAAACAAGCCAGCGGAGCCTCCAGCCCCTTCAGTGCGCTTCTTGCAGCCGGGTGGGTCCTTCCTGTCTGGGAGTCAGCCTTTCTCATAGCAAGGACAGTGCACCTGGGCCTCTGTTCCGCCCGTGTGGCCCGCAGGTTTATTTTTCAGCATCAAAAGAGACTAAAAGCAGGGTCTGTACCAGTGTAGAGGCTGTATCTGCATGGTTTAATTTTAAAAAGCTGAGCTTTTATCTTAAAATTGTCGGGGTTTTTCAGAACAGGAGGCTGAGGCTGCAAAGAAGCTGTGGGAAGCCTTGCCTCCCTTTGGGAGAGAAGGAAATGAGGGAGGAGATTGCTTGTGACCCGTCTTCCTCAGGAAGGATGGTCGGTGCTACAGAGACCTTGCCTCAAGAGGTGAAAAGGTGTAGATCCTGTGTCCCCTCAGATTCCATCACCAGAGTCCGGCTCAGCTTCCTCTCACAGCATCTCCTCCCTCCTGAGAGAGCACCCGGAGGAGGAGGAGAAGCCAATTGTAAGGTTGGGTAGTGAAGCGGGCACTCCATTGTAGAATTAGCAAAACAAAAACAAACCCAAACCAAAACCTGGGCTAACACTTCAATGTTTCAGCAACTCTAATTTGATTATGTAATGAAGCAAGATAATAAATAAGACTTGCATGACTGCACTCTTCCCTTTGCTTAAATACCAAACATTGTAATGCATATTTGGAATAAATGGTTGCCTTTTAAATGAGTTTTGCTTTTAAAAGGTTTCAAGATGCTACCTAGAGAGAAGAGAATCAATACATTTATTTAAGTCAGGTCCTGCCTGTGCTCCTGGGCTTTAGCTCCCCATCTGTAGAGCCCACATTTCCCACTATCACTCCACAGAGGTACTGCTGTAAAGAGGAAATTATTCGACGTGGAGACCGTTTCACAAGTGTGAGATACCAGCACTGTTGACACTCATTCCTGGAAGAAAATGGGAATTGCTGTTCAGAATTCAGTACAGGAGAGTCAGCAAGCAGGTTGTGGTGAACTGGGCGGTGTGCTCCATTAAAGGGGATTTGGGGAACAAACATCCCTCTTCAGTAAGGTAGGTTTCACTCTCAGTGCTTTCAGAAATGTGGGAACCAGTAGTTTAGATGTCCAGAAACACCCTGGATACCACATGGACGGCTTGTATACCCAGGTTGTCACATGCAAAGGGCAGCCTTTGGTGCCAGACTTTAAGCCTTATTGTCAACATCTCCTTTCGGGCCTCAGATTTGTTACTTAAATGTTCTATTTCCTTCCCTCTTTTCTTCCCTGGGTACTGCTCTTTGGAGCATATACTGGGATATGTGACACGTCTTGGATGCTATTAGAGTTTGGCCCATATGTGGAAGGCCTGGTGCCTTCCCATGCTGCTACCAGAAGGTGGAGGAGCCTTTAGGAAGAGACCAGAGAAAGGAAATTAGGTCGCTGATGGTTTCCCTATAAGTGGGGATAGTGAGACCCTTTCTTTGGTTTCCTGGCCACCACAAAGTGAACAGCCTCCTCTCTCACCTGCTCCCTACTCCCCTGTGCTGCCTCGCCATGGTCCCCAAAACAAGGGGAACTGAGTGGCCAGCGACTGACACATCTGAAATTGGTGAGTCAAAACAAACCTTTCTTCCTTGTAAGTTAACTTATCTGAGATATTTGTTATAGTAGTGGAAAGCTGACCAACACAGATGCAAACTGTCTTTTCCTGCTAAGCCACTCCAATGCTGAGGTCAGGGCTGTATGCCCTGGTATGCTCCTCTCAGAATTGCCCATCTGTCAGCAGTGAAGGACCACTAAGCCTGCTCATCCCAGTGACTGGACTTTTGCCAGAAAAATCTGAAATTGTGTTTTAAATTGAAGAAAAAAATAATGTAAGCAAAAGAGAGAAAAAAAATTACTAGTAATCCTACTACTTTAAAATATCTAGTTTTACCATACAGGTATCCAGATATCTATTTTTTTTTACATATACATATTTATATGTGTATATGTATTTATACAGAGAGAAAAACACAGAAAGATGTACATTTTTATATATGGGTATATATTTATTTTTATGTATGCATTAATGTTTATATAATTTTATTCATTTTACTTTCATACACAAATAAAATCACACTACATATACTGTTTGTTATATGTCTGCTTTTTTCAAAAGCTTGACAAAATACTACAGATAATCTTTCAGCTCAATAAATATAGTTGTTGTTCAGTGCTCTTGCCCTCTAAATTTTAAAAGTTATTTTAACATTTAACCTTGATAAGCTTGATGTGATGAATATCCTTACACAAATTCTCTGCCCAGACTTTAAGTCTTTAGGACACGTTCTAGAACATGGACTTCTATGCCAAATTGAAGATCTGTACAGGATGCCAAATATAGAACCAATACCAATTTGTGCTTTTATAAGCAGTATTTGATGATGCCCCTTGGCCAATTAGCACTGACTTTTATTTCTAATTTAATCTTGAGAGCTTATATTTTTTAATTTTCTCTTGTGTATGTGTGAAGTTGTACATTCTCTCATGTACATTCTTCTTTTGCAACATGCTTCAATATTGTCTTTTGCTCATCTTTTCAAAAATATTTCTTGTTGATTAGTAAGTTCTCTTTATCTCTTATCTACCTATCTTTCTACAAAGTGCAGGGCCTTTGCCTTTTGCACTGAGCTATATCCCCAGTCCTCCACTTATTTATTTATTATTTGTTTATATTTTGAGACAAAGTCTTTCTAAGTTGCCCAGGCTGGACTCAAACTTGCAAACTTCCTGCCACAGCCTCCCAAAATGCTGAGACTATAAATACAGTATATACCACTGCAATCAGCCAGATAATTTTAACAAAAAAGCAAATAGTCTTCTCTGTCTCTATCTCTGTCTCTGCCTCTCTCTATATAACTTTTACATATATATATGTAAATATATATATTTATATGTTACATATATGTGTGTGTATATATCTATATATATAGATATATCTATATAAGTGTGTATATATGTATGTATATATATGTGTACATATTTGACAAAATACTGCAGATAATCTTTCATCTCAATAAATATAGTTGTATACAAATATACACATATGTATGTATAGATATATCTATATAAGTGTGTATATATGTCTGTGTATATACATATATAGATATATCTATATATAGATATATATGTGTGTGTGTATGTGTGTGTGTGTATATATATATATATATCCCTATGGGATTAGGATTTCAGCACATGAAATATGAAATTTGGGGCCCACAAACGTTCAGGCCATATTGTTGGGAGCAGTTGGAACTGGAAATTGGTCATATGTGTGAGGCAGGACAGAGCCAGAGGGCCTCAAGCAGTCAAGCTACCTCAACCTTGAGAAAAACATCTTGCCTGGACAATTTTAGTCATTAGTTGCTAGGCAATATTGCCTCTCCTGATATTAACTTTGCAAGGTTATAAATGAAGGCCCCTGCTATTGTTGTTTGGTGCTCTTGTCCTCCAAGGTAAAGAGGTTACTCCACCTGACTCCAGCTTTTGTCTCTTGTTTTTATCATACCACTGCCATTCCTCCCCAGTGTGCACCAAGAGACCAACAAGTTCCCAACACCACATCAGTTGCCCAACCCATTATTCTTACTATTAACTCTTCTCTCTGGTCCCTGCATGTTCTTTACCCAGTCCAGTGCCACTACAAAACCACTTTTGTTAACTCCCATTCAGAAAAGGTCTGGAATTTAAAAGCCTGTACCACTGAACTGGCCAAGTTTTCTCTATGCTGTTGTGTTAGTCAACGTCCAAGGTCATGACAAAATACTGAGAAAATCACCCTAAAGAAGAAACGATTTAGTTTGGTGCACTGTTTCAGATGTTTCCATCCGTGTTGCTTCGGACCAGTGACCAGGCAGAGATTCCTCGAAGAAACGTGGCAGAGGAAAATCCTTTGCCTCCCAGTGGCGAGGAAGCAGACAGAGACAGAGGAGGGGCCAAGGACAAAATACACCCTGTGAGTGCCCATGGTGGCTGCCTTTCTCCAATGAAGCCTCAATTTCTGAGGTTTCCACCACCTCCTAAAAGTTTGCTAACTGTGACTCTATCAGTGGGGCTGATCCATTCATGAGCCCAACTCTTTATGATCTCATCCCTTCCTCAGAGCCAGGTCTTTGAAACTGCTACATTGCAGACTCAGCCTTTGTCTCATGAACTTCTGGGCAACATTTCCAAATGATAACAGATCTTATTGGATTCCATCTGCTCTACAACCCCAGTCAGAAATTTCATTTCCTATATTCAATTAAAGCAGGATCATTCCTGCCTTTAAGACTCCAACTAGGTTGTTGCCATTTTTCAAGTTCTAAATCAAATATCACCTCCTCCAAGAAATCCCTGCTTTCTCTAGCTCTCATTACTCTCCCTTTGCCCTTCCTTGAAACTTCCAGAGAATTTGCTATCACATATTTTAGCAGTTTAATTAGATATTACATAATTCATTTATATGTATATATACATTTATTTTCACTGACTGAGGAGAGACCTATTTTTGCATTTTAATTTTAACAAATATATATGGTATACAACATACACAACATGGTGTTTTGAAATATGTGCTGTACACATTGTGGAATACCTAAATTGAGCTAATTAACATATGTATTAATTCATATACTTATTTCTTTTGTGATGAGAACACTTAAAATTTATCCTATTAGTAACTTTCTAGTATTTAATACTTTTCAAATGTTTTAAAGCATGCAATTACTATTAACTATAGTGATTATGTTGTACAATGGATCTCAAGATGTGATAGTTCTAATATTCCTTTTAAACATCCCTTAGAGACTGGGGTAGATAACATCCATTGTTAATTGACTGGCTAATTGACTAGTTGAGAAGGAAAAGTCATAAACAATATTTCTGTGTTCAAAGATATTACTTACTACAGCATACAAAAGATAGAAGGCAATGGCAATATAGACTATCAATGACAGATTTTTCCCCATATTTTTCTTCTGTATTTTAGTGAATCAGAGAGAATTATACTTAAAGAGAAGTGGAAAGGATTCTCCTTGTCTTATCTAGTACAGTTTCATATTAAAAGCACTTCACAAGGATCCTATGAAAATGGGTAGTTCTTGGTTTTTGTTTTTAGTACTTGGAAGGATACATAGGCATTGGCCTGCCATTGTCAGAAAGACATTTCATGTGTTCAACAATGTGAGCACTCCCAGAGCTCAGAACATGGTAGGAGGAAGGGGTTGAGTATCCATGTATGTGATCAGGGGCGTCCTGAGTGTGTTGCTGGAGGATTTGGGCTCAGGTTATTCACAGTAAGTCATTTCCTAGTAAAATAACCTTGCTAACATTGACCTCCTCTCAGGGTGAAAATTTAATGGATTATTATGATAATTAGCTCAATTTAGGTATTCCACAATGTGTACAGCACATATTTCAAAACACCATGTTGTGTATGTTGTATACCATATATATTTGTTAAATATTTGCTCTAATTTCTTGAGAAGGGATGAATGGAAGATGGAAAGAAGGAGAAAGTAGAAAGAAGGACCCATTCTGCTATAGGTTGAAAATGGAGTGTCTGTGGAGTTTGAGAGACCAGGAAGGCCTCATATCATAGGCTGAAATCCCAATGTCCAAGTCCTCAGCCTGATTGTAGGGGAACTCTGATCAGATTAAGCTTCTCATTCCTTGGCTTCAACCCACACAATGACATGAGAAAGCTACTGAATGTCTCTGAAACTTCACAGAGATTTGGCGTGAGTATTAAGGTTCCATAACAACACCAATACCTATTACTTCAGTAATGTGTGATGAAGTATCACCATTACTAAGCTTCAAATCCCTAATGTTATTATTTTTCCAACATGGCCACTTGAAGCAAAGATAGATGTCCCCACCTCCTGTTTCAGATCCTGTAGCTCACAAGGATGTAGTTACTCGTTATAGATCGGAAATGGTGCTCATGGAGCAGCATGAATGTCACTTGGGTTGGTGGATCTATGGACTTCACATTATAAGAGAAACTCTCTTCTTCAGCCTGGAGACTTCCTAGCGCCAGCTGCTGTGGACCGTGGCTTGGGCCGTGGCTGTGATGGAGGAGGTAGAGCATGGCAAAGTTGGCTGGGAAAATATGTGGGACCTGTCAGTTGCAAGATCCTAGGACAGTGCCAGTTAACTCCCAGGACCCCGAATGTGAAACTTCTTGTGGGCTCCCATGAGACATGGACAGCGTAAAAGAGAGGAGATGCCACTATGAATTGTGGCTCGTAAAAGAGCCAGCTATGGTGACTCCCAGGTAGTCGCAATTTTATTTTTGCTTTTATCTTTTCCTCTCTTTGTTCTGTTCAAGTTCACTCTACAGAACTAATTCTTTCCTCACTCCTTTACCCCTCACTTTTCAAATAAACTTTTGGCAGCATTTCTGGCTTGTCTTGTCCAATTCTTTGTTTGAGGGAAGAAGAAGCTGGAATGTGTTTAATTTCTGAAGGACCTACCCATAACAACTGCATCGCTTAGGCACTGCTCGAGAGTGCTGTGGGGTGAAGGCTGGATATGTATGTGTGTGGGTGGGGGCCAGAAGCTCCTCCTTACACAGTAGGGGAGCAGAGAGTCACCCTGGCCAAGTTTGCTTTACAGACTACTCTTTAGGAATTTGACCAACCATTGCAAGCTTAACATTTCACCTAGAAACACAGATTTCCTGCTTCTCTTGTACAATCAGCTTGATAACATCAGACACTTACTCTGTCCTGGCAACAAGCTTTGGGGTTGCGGTTCTGTTCATTTGCTTCTGTCCCCACTTGACTGTTGTTCCACTCACTTCAGATACCTGCTGGAGCTTGCAGATTATAGGGTTGATAAAGGTGAATCCCGAAGGTCGCACTGCTGCCCTATCCCCCACCCCCAACAGAACTGGGAGGAGAGCTTACTGTTAAAAAAAGACAGGTGGTTGGTGGGAAAAGTTATTTTCCCACAAATGACAGTGGTGAAGATGCACTCGACTGCTGAGAAGAAAGGATTTGGGAGGCACCTGCTTTCTGTGGCACATGAGCACTGTGAGAATGCTGTGGACTTGAAGCCTTTCTGAATGGCAGAATTTCTCCAGGTCTGCACCGCAGGCGGATGAGCTACATGGCCTGGAATGCTTGGGGCTTCCTGGGCTTTAACTGAAGTGCACTCTCCCTCCCCAGAGCTCTACTAGCTTTCAAGGATCCTCAGGCATCTCTTTTGGAGAGAGAGGAGACGTGCTGAGGACACCCTTGGGCTTCCATTCCCTGAATCCCCCAGTTTCTGGGACTGGTACCCACTCCTTTAAACTGGAAACATTTTATATCCTTGTGCCATGTTCATCTGTCTCTTTACCATTCTGTTGTTGTCTTGTCTTTCCTGAAAAGGGAGACTGCACAGCTCTGAGCCCTTCTGATAGCTCTTGTTTTCCTCTAGGGGTATTCTTTCTTTTAAGACAGGATGTGTAGCACACTCAGCTCTGTGCAGCCTGTTACATTCTTTTCCTGAGGCGAGTCGGCAGCTCCTCCAATTCAGAAGGGTGAGGAATGTAAAGAGGCTTCCGAGTCTTCTGGCAGACTGCACTGTCTGGGAGAAGACCCCTGCAGCCATCAGTCGGTACACACTCTAGGAGTCACTGAGTATCTGTTCTGACTCTAGAAACTGGCTTTGTGTGGAAGAATGACCAGGAAGGGGAGGTGGAGTGTGCTTATAAGAGTCAAGGGGAAAGTGCTCCCTGTTTCAGGATGTTAAATCCCTATTCTAGAGCTATGCCACAAAACACAATCTACCATCATGCTCCAGGCAAGCAAAAACAGCTTATGTAAGTCTGAAAGCCAAGGGTCCTGCTTCACAGAGAGTGCAAGTTCATGACTATTTTTGGATCATGAGTCTCTCAAAAAATACAAAAGCTATGAATTTATGTCAGGTTCTAATAGGGACCAGTGGGATCCCCCGTGGGGATTCTCATTGGCACATACATATGATGTGGACATGTCCCTTACAATTTAAGGAAGTCATGAACATACGGACATCTGTCCAGAGGCTGGGGAGTCCAGGGAAGAATCTCCACAGGTCTTCCGGTGGAGGGTGGCAGGAAGCACTGCAGAGCTGCTCTTTATCCCGCCAGGCAAGCAGACAATTTTCTGGAAAATTTAGGTAGAACCCGTCATTTTCCTTCCCTCATTATTTCTCTACACTTAAAATTCTTAAAACTCAAGCCAGAAGCTTGTTGTTTGCTTGGGAAGTGGTGCTTTCTCTGCTGTCCTAGATGACCTGAGGACAGGAGGCCAAGGCTGAGAACCATGGCCCTCGCTTCTGCCTTCATCCACAGCTCCAGCAAGCCAGGACTCTTACAGCTGGGAGGACGGGCTATCGTCAACCAGAATTTGTGTACTGGAAAATAAATCCTGCGGCACTGATTCTGTTTGGCCAATGTTAATAGGGGACTCTTACAGCCTTGAAGCTGGTGTCTTTGAATTGATTTATCCTGTAGACTGTGGGGAGCCATCAGCTCCCTCTGCTAACAAAGAAAGGAAGGCTTCTTGGCTACAACATGGATACATTTCTCTGTCATCAGCTGGACAAGCTGCGTGGATCCAACCCAAATCCCTTGGCAAGGTTGCTGATGGTGCCTTGGCTCGGGGCTGTCTATCAGCACCAGCACCAGGCCAGGGGGCTGGGGCTCAGCTGACAAGAGGAGGACACTCAGCACTGTGCAGTGGTCTGCAGGCCTAGCCCTCACTCTCACTTTTGCAGTTATATCTCAGGGCCATCTGTAAGGAGCAGAGGGGTTCCAGTCCCCTACTTAGAACCCAGAATTAGGGCCTGAGGCAAAACTGGAGAGCCTGAGGAGTTCACCTTCAACTCTCCTGGTTTCTTCCAGTGCCACTCCCTCTGGCCACTCCTTCAGTGTGTACCCCGCCCATGCCCGGGCAGCTGTGCCAAGTGTGCTGTTTCCTGGGAGAGGCTGCGCTTTACGCAGCTCCTATATGCAACGCCCCATCCATTAATCAAAACCCACGGGTTAAAAAATATCCTTCCTGAGCATTCAAGATACTTTCAGATTTCAACTTCCAAATGACCCCATGAACTGAGCAGACTCAGAACCTGCCTAACCCTGCCCCCGAACTCACTCCCTGTTTCGTAGATAAGGGACCGGAGGCCGTGAGGAGGCAGGGAGGTGCACATTAGGCACACGTATCAGTGTGCAGCCATGGGTTTGTGGTCGAAGGATCTGGGTTTGAATTGAGGCCCTCTCCTGCGCTGGCGATGTTGCCTCTTTTAAATGTTTTTGGACTATTGAGAGCCTCTCTCCTTATCTGTAACATAGAAGCAGTATATTGTAGGGTGTTGATATGAAAACTAAACAAGAAAACATGGTAGGTGTTGGTGTTCAGTTCTGGGAGTCCTGCTGCAGCAATCTATCCGCAGCGCGTGCACTGAGCTGTTCTATTTCTTACTTGCTCATATCCTGCTTCCACGTAGCACCTCTTCAGAGCCCGTTCCCGTGAGGGATGACCCAGTGCGAAGTGCACATGATATGGCCAGGGCGTTTCTCAGTGTCCTCGCATTGAGATGACCCAGCCGCATTCAGCTTGTTCCTACACTATTTTAAATAGTATGAACACAAAGGACACCTTTTTCTCGTTTACTTGCCAACTCACTTTGTGCATGTTGCCAGCGTCTCCTCGGTTGCTCTTAGGTAGAGCTGGTGGGATATACTAATATTAGCTGGCAGAGCTAAGCTGATGATTTCATATTCAAAAAACCTCTTCCTTTTAACTTTGAATTTTCCATTAAATCCGCTGAAAACATTGGATTCTTTTGTTTGCAGCTGGCAGTTGTGCCTCCCACACAGCCAGTCACGGCTGGTCAGTCCTCTGATTGCACGCTTGGTGGCTCCACATCACCTACAGAATCACGTCCTAAACCTTAGCGTGGCCGCTCAGCTGTGCAGACACCATGCTTGGCTGGCCAAACACAGGCACAGTGCCCACCACGAGAGGACTCTGCCTCCTTCTGCCCTTCATTCCCAAAGCAGCGCCTTCCTTACCATCAGGCTCCCCAGAGTCATCCCTCAGCCCATGCTGGAAGCAATTGCCCTCCCTCAGAAGCGCTTGGTACTTGTCTGTGCTTGTCATAGACCTCATAACATTTTCTACTTTGAAGAATCTTTACGGAATCTAATCAGCCTGATTTAGTAACTTTTCTCTTAGAAATCTCCTCGAAGGCAACTTTCCTGCCTGATTCATCTTTGTTATCCCATGATACTAAGGGCAGTACCTTTCACATATCTTCAAGTGAATTAATGAGTTAAATGGATAGATTAAATTCTGTAAAGTGCAGACTAAAATGTTGGAACTACTGTGAATTATTGAGAAGTTTGAGTATATTTGAAGTAAGGTAGTCATATTACTCTCAGATATATATTGCCAACTAGGCTGAGCTAGTCTTTCCTCATCTACATCTTTAGAGAAACTATTTTAATGAATAATTAATTTATTATTAATATTATATCAATTATTTATATGTACATAGTGCTTCTGAAATACTTTCCAGGTCTTTTGAAACAGCTTTTTCCTCCCAAATACCTTAATATTTCTATTAAAAATAGCAATACACTTTAAGCTATTAATTTCTTGTTCATAGATAGTAAATATTTCGGTCCAACTCCTCTCTCAGTGACCAAAATAAATTCTGGGAACACCAGTCTACAGAGATGCACCATGAAAATAATACATTTTGTTGTCAAATAAATTTAGGAAATACTTAGGCAGGAGATCAAGGTGTGGCCATCTGGCTGGACAAATGGGTATGACCTGTCAATCATGGAGATCCAGGACACATTCAACCAAACCCTGTACCTCAAACCAATCAGAAAATGCTATCTTCAGTTTTTCTGGAACAATATCCAGCAGGTTTTTGATAGGACAGCCTGGATCTGACATCAGAACGGGAGATATAAAAGATGGCAGCCGTTCATCTTGTGGCTGATGTGAGCCCTTCCGCCAGCCTGCTCTGTATTCTGCAGAGCATACTTCTTTTCCTATCTTTAATCGGCCTTCATTCACTGTGCAGGACATACACTTTTTTCCATCTCTTATATCTTGAATAAATATAAAACCTTGCTATCTTTTGTATGTTTCCTGTCCAATCACATGTTCAGGACAAGAGCCTGGAAAGGGCTCTTGGGAAGAGTGGCCAGTGTAGTCATTTTAACCCTAAAATGAAAACTTCATAGTTCAACCAAATGTCTCTTCCTTGACCTTTGTGCCCACTGGGGATGACAGCCAAGAGGCATTTGTAGAGGGGAGACAAACAGGTTTTTCAGTGTGGACCCCTCTCACTCCACCTCTCTGATGGTCTTCAGCTCCTCTTTTGCAGTTTCTTCTGTTCTTCCTGCAGTAGTGTGATCTTCCATCACTCCACCTCTTTCCATTGTTACCTGTCTTTAAAAAATTAATTTTATTGATATAGTTTGATATGCACAATGATCGCATTCTCCCTAGGGAATCTGTACTTGTACATGGTATATCTTGATTCTTCTTTTTTCTCTGTTCCCCTCCCCTCATTTCAACCTTTTTCCCTCCTTACTTATAAAAACTTTGTTTCTATTTTTATTTCTATTCTCTTCTTTTTCCTTTTTCCTTTCCTTCCCTTCTCCTTCCCCACCTACTGTTCCCTATCCATCTGAACATTTTGTTCCTATTCCTGATATCTATCATCCATTTTGGTCCTTATCCTTTTAGCTTCTCATACAAGAGAAACAATGTTATATTTAAACATATATGTCTGATTAATTTCACTTAAAATATGGCCTCAAGGTACATCCACTGATGAAAACATGCCTCAAGTTTATCCTACTATAGCAGAGTAGTACTCATTGTATATAAAAACCCCGTTTTCTCTATGCATTCATCTCTTGATGGGCATATGGCCTGTTTCTAAAATTTAGCTATCAAAAATTATAAACATGGCTATGCTGTGGTATGATGCTTTTAACTCTTTTTGGAAGATACCAAGAAGGGGAACAGTTGGGTCAAATGGAACCTCTAGCTTTAGTTCTTTGAGTAATCTCTATACTGAGTTCCATGTTGACCATACTAATTTACACTCCCACCAAAAATGGAGAAAGGTTCTTTTTCTCCATAGCCTGACCAGAATTTGTTATTGGCTGATTTCTTGATGATAATTATTTTTTCTGCAGTGAGATATAACCTCAGTGTTGCTTTAATTTGTATTTTTCAAATGACCAGTCATGTTGAACATTGTTTCATATATTTATTTGCTGTCTCTCCTTCCTTATCTAAGAAGTGCCTTTCATTTCAGGTGCCCTTTTTTAGGCTGAGTCTTTAAATTTAGGAGGGTCTGATTTTTTTGAGTTTTTATGTATTCTAGATATTAGTCCTTTGTCTGAGGGACAGCTGGTAATTTTTTTTCCATTCTATGGGTTGTTTCTTCACTCTGTTGGGGCTTCTTCTGCTGTGTAAAGGCTTTTTAGTAGGATGAGATCCCAGTTGTAGATTTTTTGTGCAATCAGGTTTTCTTCATAAAGTCTGGGCCTACACCTATGTATTCAAAAATTTTACCTATTCTATCTTCCAGCAGATAAAGTGTTTCTGTTTTAATATTTATATTTTTGATCTACTTCAATTTTATTTTAGTGTATGGTGAGAGATATGGGTCTAAGTTTAATCTTCAGCATATGGAAAGCCAGTTTTCCCAGCACCACTTATTAAAAAGGGTATCTTTCTTTCAGTGAAAGTGTTTGACCCCTTTGTCAAAGATAAAGTAGCTGGATGTTTCTGCATCCTCTATTCTGTTCCATTGATCCTTAGGTGTTTCTTTTTTGCCAGTACCATGTCGCTTTTATCATGACATCTTAGTAGTACAATTTCCATTTGAGGATTGTGATACTCCCTGCTTTGCCCTTGTTGCCCAGGATTGCTTTTGCAATTCTAGGCCTCTTCTGGTTCCAAATGAATTTTAAGATTGTTTTCTCTTATTCTATGAGGTGTGCTATCGGTATTTTGACTGGGATTGAATTAAATCTATATACTAGTTTAGGAAGTATGGCCATTTTCACTATACTGGTTCTGCCTATCCAAAAACAATGGATATCTCCATTTTATATTATCCTATTTGATCTCCCTTTGCAGAATATTGTAGTTTTCAATGTAAATGTCTTTTAGTTCCTTTGTTAGATTGATTCTTAAATATTTCATTTTTGTTGGTGCTATTGTGGAATGTGTGGTTTCCCTAATTTTTCTCTCAGTGACTTTGTTATTTGTATACAGTGGTAATATTTATTTTTGAATGTTGACTTTGTATCTTGTTACACTATTGAATTTAATTATTAAATCTAGGAGTTTTTTGGTGGTGTTTTTGGGGTCATCTATGTACAATATCATGTCATTTGAAAATACTGATAATCTAACTTCTTCCTTTCCTATATTCTTTTTCTTTCTTTCTTTTATCTAGTTTCCAGAACTATGTTTATTAGGAGTGTTGATAGTGAGCATTGCTTGTCTTCTTCCTGATTTTAGAGTGAAACCTTTAGGGTTGACCATTTAGTATGATCCTGGCTGTTGGTTTTTATCAACTGAAGATGGTTTTTATCAGATTTAGGTAAAGACCATCTATTCCAATTTTCTGTAGGGTTTTATCATGAGTGGGTGTTAGACTTTGTCAAATGCTTTTTCGGCATCTGTTGCAGTGATTGTGTGTTTTTTGTCCTCGGTTCTGTTAATATGGTATGTTAGATTTATTGATTTGCTTATGTCAAACCATCCCTGCATCCCTAGGATGAATCCTACTTGGTCATGTTGTATAATCTTCTTGATGATTTGCTGCACTCTGTTTGCCAATATCTTATTGAGGACTTTTGCATCTATGTTCATTAAGGAGACTGGCCTGTAATTCTCTCTCTCTCTCTCTCTCTCTCTCTCTCTCTCTCTCTCTCTCTCT
>NW_004955408.1:36165769-36186340 GCF_000276665.1 Chinchilla lanigera
CTATCTATCTCTGCTTAGAGGCTTCTCTAGTTTTGGTATCAAGGTAATGCTTGCTTTCAGGAATGAGTTTGGGAGTATTGCTTCTCTATCAATTTCATTAAAGAGTTTGAACAGTAGCGACGTTAGATCTTTAAATTTCTTATAGAATTCAGCAGTAAGTCTGACAGGATCTGGGCTTTCTCTGTTGGTAGTTTTTAAATTACTTCTTCAATTTCATTGACTGATACTGGGTTAATTAGAATGTTTGTATCTTGATTCAGCTTTGGTAGTTCATCTGTATTTAGAAATCTGTCCATTTTTTTATGTGTTTTCCATCTTATTAGAGTACAGGTTCTCAAAGTAGGTAGTGATGATCTTCTGAATTTCTGCAGGATCCATTGTGATTTCACCCTTTTCATTCCTAACTGCATGAATTTGAGTATTTTGCTCTTTTTTGGTAAGGTGGGTAAGAGTTTATTTATTATATTTAATCTTTCAAAGAATCAACTCTTTTATTCATTGATTCTTTGTTTTGTTTTCTTAGTCTCAATTGTATTAATTTCTACTCTTATCTTTATAATTTTCTCTATAGTATGTACTTTGGGTTTAATTTGCTCTTCTTTTTCTAAAGTTTGAGGTTCAACATTAGGTTATTTATTTAAACTCATTCTATTTTTGTGATGTAGGAATTCACCATTACAAATTTCCCTCATGGGACTATATTCACTGCATCCTATAAGTTCTGGTATATTGTGCTGGCTTTATTGTTTAATTGTAGAAAATGTCTAATTTCTTCTTTAATTTCAATTGTGACCTATTAGTTGTCAGGAAAGTGTTATTTAATTTCCATGTGTTTATGTGGTTTTTGTGGTTTCTTTTGCCACTGACTTCCAATTTCATTGCACTATACTCATAATATGCATGGGGTAAGATTAGAGTAGAAATTAATACAATTGAGACTAAGAAAACAATATAAAGAATCAATGAATAAAATAGTTGATTCTTTGAAAGATTAAATATAATAAACAAACTGTTACCCACCTTTGCATTTACTTAAGTATATCCTATGGTCTAATATGTGGTCTATTTTGGAGAAAGTTCTATGCGCAGCTGAGAAGTATGTGTATTTTGTTGTAGAGTGGAACTGTATAGTTCAGGCTGGTATTTAACTCACTGTGTGGCCCAGGCTGACCTTGAACTCACAGCAATCTTCTTTCACAGTCTCCCAAGTGCTGGGATTATAGGCATGTACCATCACGCCCAGCTATGCATGTTCTTCTGAGTAAAATGTGTTCCTTGTACGCAGCATATTATTGGATATTGCTTCTTGAGCCATTCTCTCATCTATTTCTTTTGATTCGTGAATTGAGACCAGTTATACTGATGGTTTCAACTGAGTGATGTGTATTGATTTATCCTCTTCATATTATTTTCTTGTTTTTGGCTCTCCTCTTTCCCCTCTGTTTGTTTGCCTTGAATGGTCAACTCATTGCATGGGAATTCATTGAATTGTTGTCTTCTTTGTCATTTTCTAAAATATCTTTCAGAACATTTTGGAATGCTGGTATGGTAATAGTGAACTTTTTAAAGATACTTCTTTATAATAGAAGTATCTTATTTCTCCATTAATTTTAAAGGATAATTTTGTGGGGTATATCAATATAGGTTGTAGGTTTTTATCTTTTAGAGCTTGAAATACTTCACTCCAAGCTCTCCTTGACATAACGATTTATGTTGAGATGTGTGCTGTGATGCTGAAGAGATTTCCTTTACAAGTGATTTATTTCTTTTCTCTAACAGCTTTTAATATAATTTCCTTGTATTGAATTTCTGGAATATTGACTATGTCTTGATGTGGATTTTTTTCTGATAATGGCTAATTGGAGTTCTGTGTGCCTCACTAACTGTATATCAAATTCTTCTTCCATACAGTTTGGGAAGTTTTCTGCCATTATTGCTGTGAACAGATTTTTTATGTCCTTTGTGCTATCTTCTGATTTTTTCATTGATTCCAATCAATCTTACGTTGTTCCTCTTCATATCATCTAGCAGCTATTGGATTGATTTTTCATGGTCTTTTTCTTTTATTTGTATTTTTTGAGGCAGGACCTCTCTATGTAGTCAGGCTGTCCTTGAACTCATGGCAGTCCTTTTGTGTAAGCCCCCTGAGTGCTGGGATTATAGATGGGCACCAGCATACCTGGCTGACTTTTTAAAAAATTAAGAAATCTTTCATTTGAAGATTTCTAACTGCAAGCTTGTTTTCTAAATCTGATATCCTGTCTTTATATTGATTGATTCTGCTGTGTATACTTTCTTTTTGTGTGTGTGTGTGTGTATACTTTCAATAATATTTTTAATCTCCTAGATATCTTTTTGAATCTGTGTCATGGAATTCAGTTCTTTCCTATACTGGACACTCATTCCATCACCTTGATAAGCTCTTCTATTTTTTTACCTGTATGTACTCTAAATTCAATAATCATGTCCTTCATTATGGTCATCATCTCTGTAGTTATCTGTGAAATTATTTCTGATTTTTGTCTAGAAGCTCATTCATCTGTTTTGTTACTTCTGTTACTACCATTTCAGGAAGTTCAGGTGGGTGGTTTTTCATTTCTTCCACTTCATTGCCTCCTGGATTTGTCTTGGTCAAGCTGGAAATCTGGGGTTGCATCTTGGTTTGGTGTCTTCTCATTTTCTATTTCTTGAAATTTATGTTCTGCATTGATGCTTATAAATTGTTTATGGTAGGTGGCTTTATTAATAGTATTGAGCTCTTAGAAAATGACAATTTTCAGAGATATCGTCTAGGTATAGTTGGCTTTAGGTTTTTGAGTCTATCTTAATATCCTGCCTCCTCTTCTTTTTGTTTTTTTTTTTGGTACCAGGAATTAAACTCAGGACCTTGCACTTGCCAGGAAGGTGCTTGTGCCACTAAGCTATATCCTTGGCCCCTTTCCTGCCTCTTCAAATTATTAAGCATGAGAAGTTGTTTCCTATTTTGTCCTAGCACCCAATTCTTTGGTACTGGACTATGATATTGTTTATGACTCCCAGACAATCTTGGTAATGGTATATAAAGAAGAACAACTGATTACAACTATGTCACCTTGGCTAGTGTAGTACAATCAGTAACAACAATAGGATCAAGCACAGTCTAGAAAATGATAAACTGTGGCAAGGGTTAATTTGCCACCTTTAATCATAGGTACAAGATTTATAGTTATATAACAGAATAAAAAATAAATCAGAAAATTCTACACAGTAAATATCTCCTCAGTAGAGTGATTTTAACCACAGGGGAGAAAATTTAAGGGGAATAAGAGGAAAAATAAAGAAATAAAAAAAAGAGAAAGAACTTAGAAGCAAGGCTGAAGGACAAAGGAAGATTGTCCAAGCTTTGGGAAACCAGTGAAGAAGACAGGAGGGAAAGGAAGAAGGAAAAAATAAAAGTAAGAACTAAACAACACAAAAAAACCTAAAAACTATGCTCGGATTCAAGGAAAAACAAAACAAAAAAGAGCAAAAGAAAAGAGATTTCCATGAATTAAAGCCTGTGTTTATCTTCTGGTGCTTACGGTTTTGTGGTAGTGATCAGTTCGGGACATGACTCTGCTGCCATTGGCAAACAGAGGAGCAGACAGAGCTCAGATCCATGCTGGATGACCCCAGCAAGACTGCAGTAGAAATAGGATGGGTGCTGATCCTTGTGTTTTTTGTCCCACAGAAGTTCTGGCCAATCCTACCCTCTGATTGTGGGGTTGGGGCCTGAGCTGTTCAGCCTGCAGCAATCTGGGTGTCTCTTGCCGGCCTGACCTTGGTGCTCTCTAACTGTGGACATCTCCCATGGTTGTGCCTCATCCAGTCACTGGGAGCCAGAGATGAAGCCAATCCATGGCTGCTCTGAGTACCAGGTTCAGTTGGTCCCTCCCCCTAGAATGACATCTGGCCAAGCACCCTCTCCAGGGGATGCTTGGACTGGAGTCATGCACCAGTTGTTGTAGCTCACACCATCCACTGCTCTGTTCTACTGGGGCATTTCTCCATGGAGGCCTCTGGAGTCACTCGCTTCACTGTGTCTCTGGAGGTTTGAGCCTCCTCTCTCTCACTATAAGTTGGGAGTCCTGGAGAAAGTGCAGTTTGCCACCTCATTTGTCTGCACTGAGGTCTGTGGGCTCCAATTCTCTCTTCAGATGCTTCCTGAGTCCCTGGAATTCACCTCATTCCTTCTTTTCTTCCCAGAGTTGTTATATTCTGGTGTCTGGATTCCAAATATCAGAGAGGCTGATTTGCTGCCGTTTATTGCTCTGCCATCTTCCCAGAAGTCCCTCATCATTACCTCTTTACACTCAGGGCTCATCTACTCATGGTTTCACAGAGACCCCCAGTCTAACATCTTCCCCTCTCCCCAAATACAGTCCTGTATTTTCTACTGCCAGGGAAGTCCTGCGTTGGCTTTACAGAGGGGAAGACAATTGGTAGTTGTATCCCACCATGTGATGGCCCCCATCCCCATGGTGAGAATGCGCACAGAAGCGTGGATGGACTGACATGCTTTCCCGTGGCTGGAGACATGTCTGAGGCCTTTGTCCCTCTTAAGCTTTGAAGAACAGTATAACTCTGTGCCTGTGTATTCTTCATACAGCTTCTTCTGAACAGTGTCAGGCACAGGGCAAATCTCTGCACAGATGGGAAACTGAGATACTAAGAAGTAAAACACCTATAGAACAGAGCAGGCAAGAATCCTGATCAGTGCTAAAGCTTAAAAATATTATCAGCCTGGATTTTTTAAAAAAGAGAGAACAAGTTAAAAGCCAGCTCTCTTGTTGGTAGTGACATAATTATCATGCAATTGGGTGTCCACTGCATGCAGCATGATGTGTGGGGTCCCAGGCAGGAAGAAAGGGAGACTGAGACCTCCCTGAGAACAGAGAAATCATGTTGGATGTATCAAGATACATTTCTGGCTTCTGTAACCTGAAAAATAAAATATTCTCATGGACACCATAGTCACATTTTATGCAGTGGATGCTTTTCTGAAGACTTTGCATAATTCAAGACAAATTTTTCCGTGGCAGTAAATGTAAAGTCAGATGCATTCCAGGAGAACATAAATCTGTAATTATGCTGTTGTCTTTTAGCTTTAAAGCTGCTTTTTATTTTCTTAGCATTATCTTTAATATTTTGCAGAGCTTTCAGTACATTAACGGCACATCAGAGAGTGCACATGGGTTTTGTTCTGGTGTTTTACCACATCTACTTCCCTTGTAGAGTTTTCTATTTGGGGGCACTTTTCATCAGTCTTTGCATAAGCACCTCCACTTGGGATCTTTTAGATGATGTTACTCTATTGGCTTCCAAAGATAATAAATTATATCAGCAAAGATTAAAATATCAGCAAAACAGATACTATTCAAATCTTAGAGAAAATGTAAAGAAAAAGCAGAGGCATAGACTGAGATGTCCCAAAAAAGAAGGGCAGGGATTTTTGTTTTCAGAATTCTTTTGGTGCTGGAGTCTGAACCCAGGGACTTCACGCTGAGCTACAGCCCCAATTTTTTTTTGATATAGGGTTTTGCTAAGTTGCCAAAGTGAGACTTGAACTTTGGATCCTCCTGTCCCCACTACTGGAATTATAGCTGTGTATTATCATAGTAGGCCAGAATTGTGAAATTATTGATAGATATTTTTTAATTTTGGAAGAATCATATTAATTCCAATTTTGTAAATATCTTGAGGCCTTATCAATACTATTTTATGGAACATGGCTTCAGATTTGTGAAATTGAGAATTTTATGAGGGGGCTATTATGGCTTGTGTCTAGATGTCCCCTCCAAAACCTCATGCAGCCATAGGTGGGGATTTTTCTAGAGATCTAGATGGCATGATACTGGGATTGATTCATGATGCAATACTAGGATCAAGGGCACTAGATTTAAGGGCAAGAGTTCTACTTGCCTTAAGTAGTCTGGATAAGATATAAGGGGTAGAAAGAGCTGTGGTCATTCCTTGTTGCTTTGCTACCTTCTGCCCACCATGAGCTGTTTCTCCTCTGTGATACCACCCTGTTTTGGAGACAGCTGATTATGGACTGAAACTTCTACAAACTATGAACCAAATAAATCTTTTCCCCTTTAACTCTGGGTGTTGGATATTTTGTCTCAACAATGAGAAAAACAAGTAATACAGTGGCTATGCTCTGATAACTAAATGGGATCCTGTGTACCTAACAATTTCCACTGGAAATCTTGGGGAAGTGGAAGGTGTGTCAAGAGGCTACAGGGCAAGCTGGAGTTGGACAAGACTGGTGGCAAAGAAAGGGGTGTCCTACCTCCAGTACACTGCCTTATCTTTGGGTCCCTTCTGAAAGAGAGGGGATGAAAATCAGTCAACTGCCTCTTCTGCAACCATGGAAAACACTCTAGGAGAGACACTCCAGATATGCAAATTCCATAAGCAGCTCCTAAAAAACATGGTCCCTGATTAGCTACACCAGCATCACCCAGAGACTTAGTGGTGCACTGTGGACCCTGGCTCAGTACTGTTTATGGGGCCAGAGTTTCTGCCTTTCTACCAAGCCCTCGGGGGTGCAGATGCTTTCATTCTATGGACCTCACGGAGTAGCAGGCTAAAGGTCACTTTGAGAGCCTGTGTCTTTCTCTGTATTCTTTTGCACTTACTTGCAAGTGTTTAAATTCACCTTCATGGTTACAGTTAGAGAAAAGGTATAATGAACCCAAGTGACAGTATCACTGATAAATCCCTTCACAGGATAAGATGATTGATGATTACAAAAACTCTCCCTCTTTGCTAGTGGAGAGATGAGGGCCCTGACTTTGACCTGGGAAATAGAACAGAGGTAGGAGTCTCAGGAAGCTAGAATCTATTTTGAAGACTGCATAGGGCTAGTTTAACAGGGAATAGCTACCAGAGCCTCTCAGGATGTCTCAAGTTTCATGCTACTTTTGTTATTTAATATGTCTGACTTCATATAAAGGAGCTTTGTTTAAAAAGGTGAGCTAATTGTGGCATCAAGGTATATGATATGGACCTTGCCCTCAAGAAATGTAATTTTTAACTATTTCCAGAAAAAGACTTAAGCAACTAAATTGTCCAAAAACCACCACAGTTAGTTTTCAGTTTCTAAGTACTTTTTCATCTGGGATAAGAAATTGAAAATCATGAGAGAGAATGCTTTCTTCTCCCAAAACCGCAGGTCCACTACATGTCAAAATATATTCAGCTTTTTGGGGAAATGAGATGAAAACTACTTTTCACATAAATTCTATCAGAGTGTACACACAAAGACCAGCAGGCAGTAGTCAGTGACAGCATAGCTATGCATGGGATTACTGAGATTGATTTTTCTTCTTTCAACATTCCTTTAACTGTGGTTTTAGTGATGTTTATACAATAAAAACATTCATTTTAAAAGGCCAAATAATCTCGGCACTGTTTCTATTGTGCATTGTATTGGGAAGGATAGAATAACCTCATTATTCCCATACAGTCAGGAGAGCGGAAAGTGATTAAACCTTTTGATAAGAAGATAAATGATAGGAAATCCATCTAAAAGCTCGCACTGCCCTAGTCAGAGTCTCAGAGTGAGCCAGCACAAAGCCTTCCTTCTGTGCGGGGCACCCTGGGCAGCCTCATCCTTCCAGCTGTTGTCTCACGTTGGCTGTGACACCCTTTGAGACTACACCTGGGGAAGCAGTGTTTTCTGAAAGCAGACTCAGAGACTAGGTCAAGGCCCTCACTGTGCACCCCTACAATGCTCACCCCCCATGGGATGACTTGTTCAGAGCCGCTTCTTCATGTTCTGTGCTCCTAGGTGTGAGAGACTGTGCCCGTGGTACAGGCTGGCACATGTGGGTATTCCGGGAAAGCTGGCTGGGTGGGAGGGTGTGTGCAGAAGATGTACATAGACAGATGGATGGAGATGGGGAGAAGGAAGCTTACTGAGCTTTAACGGGGCCTTTGTGGAGTGCTTGGCACTAGGCCAGAGACATATATGGGCCGGTAATTGATAAACTTGGATCTAGTCCCGGCCCTGTCATTGGACAGTAACCCCGTGCAAGTCACTTACCGTCCACGGCACAGTCTTCTCATTGGGAAAGGTGGGAGGCAGCCATCTTCCTCAGGAAATATGCAGTCACTGATTTATGGGACAATCCCTTGAAAATTATATACACCGATCCCTATATCCTCACGCAGCGCAAACCACCTTCTGTGTGTCTGCTTCAGACCCCACGCATCTCCTTTGGGGCCTGCAGCCTCTCTGGCATGCAAGCCCTCAGCTCCCTGCTCCTTCTCCCTTCAGGTCAGGCTACACAGTGCAGGTACGGATTCCAGCCCTGAGTTTTCTATTCACAAAGCAGAAAGCTGAGAGATTATAGAAACCCTACTCTGTGTCACAGCCCACCTGCCTCGCTGCTGTGATTCTGCTCTCAAGCGCAGTGCTGCGTAGTTAATTGTGGACCTCACAGTCCCGGGAGGACTCAACCCTTCACAGTCTTGAGTAGCAGGGGAAGTAACAGATTTTTTAAAATATAGCTCTTATTTTTTGGGGACTCAAAGTTTCCTTCTCTTATACACAAATAAATAAACAAAATAAAACCTTTCCAACTTCACAGTAGTCATTCTGCTTCTGCTTTGATCTCTTGTATGATAAATTAGCAACTTTGTCACTTCCACAAACCATATTAAGCCCTCTGTAGTTTTGGAATTAACTGTGATAGGCTGACACAACTCCAGAGTGTGTTGAAGAACACATTGGACTCCACGGCCAGCTTACTGTACACTTTGTCTCACTCATGTGAAAGCAGTGAGACTTTGTAGCCCTGAATCAGGAGTTTATAGAATTAGAGCTTTCTCTAGTGTCACAGTAAATTAGAGTGCAAATGATTTTCTTGAGTAATATTAATAAAACAGGGTGGATGGTTCCATTTGCTGCCTTGCATATAAAATGATACTATTTACATGTGTTTATTCTTAGCCAACTCTTCACCCAGAATTGCTGGAGAAGTTCATGGCTGAGCTCAAAGTTTACTATATTAAGCATCACATTTAAGAAGAAAGACACATAAGTGAAATTACTTTGGGTGTATAAAACTCCTTGGTATAAGAATCAAAGGGCATCTGTTTATGACCTACAGCCCTGTCTTTAAGGAACAGAAGCTCTTTCCCACTTAGGCTTCATGTTTTTACTGAAGTCAATCCTTCTTTCTAGCCCCAGGGACATTAAGAGTAATGGTGATTAGGGCCACACTGGACAATGCAATTTAAGCTAGGTCACTGTAATTCAGCCTGACGTTTACTGGAATTGCTCAGAAGAGAATCTTACTTTTCACTGGGGTTTCCAGTTGATACACTGTAAGACTGGAGCTTCTGATGATCATTTTTGTTGCTTCATGTATTGCCAAGAAATGGAGAAAGATACATACATCTAGGACAACAATAACTGAGCACTTAGATGCAGCCATACCTGCAAAATGGAATGACTTTTCAAATACAGGAGTTAATCAATGTTCCCTTTCCTCTGAATTTTTGTTTTCTGTCTCCTGACCCCTCTCCTGTTTCTGCCTTGGTTTTTGTCATTTGCCACCAGAAGAATAGTGACCTGAACAAAATGCCTTACCTTCTTTTTGGCTTTAGTATATAATTGATAAAAATAAAGGAGGCCATTTTATCCAAGTTTTCTTGATTCCTATGTACCTTCTGGGGGGCAATAAAGTACTTTTAGAAGTTTTATTATTCCTGGCTACAACTAAACTTTCAGAGATAGAAAGAAAGGAACGCACTGCCAGACCTTTCTCAGCTATGCAGCGAGGGGCAGTGGCCACACTGTCATCGGGGCGTCCTGGACATCCAGCTGGTTTGATGAATGAGCCAACTGCTCTCACCATCTCACACCTATCCACGAAGGCAGCAGCTAAGTCATCGCTGACACACTGCAGTCCGTGAAGCATGTGTACCTAGGACATTGATGATCTGCACTTAGTGGGGAGCAGGCAGACAAGCTATTTTATTCTTTCTCACTGTGGAGCATTTACCACCACCTGTGGGATGAGTGCTTAGGCAAATCCCAGGCATTTTCCAATTAAAAGTTCCCTGTTGTAAGAATAGCTTCATTTAAATAATTAAGATATTCAGTCTACCATAGTAATTAGAACTTCAAATTTAATTCAAAAATTGAATATTCTCCCTCCTTTCAGATTGGGCCTGGGCAGAAGTGCAGGAAGAACAATCGTTTTCTTCCCCATCATTCCCAGGCCTTGTTTTTCTCCTCCTCTTTACTGCGTCTCCTGCAGGTCTTGGGAAGGGTGGAAAGAGGGAGGAGAGGTGAAGGATATGCAACATCATGCTCCGCTGGCATAGCCCATGTTACTTCCTGGTTGGACAGGTTCCCAACAGGCACTATTTTACTGCTTGGTCTCTGGGAGGGACATTGTCTTCTTGGTAAAATCTGAGATAGATCTTACCTTTCCTCTTCCAGCCCCCGGCATCTACAGTCACCTGGCCCTGTTGGGTCTCATTGTTCCCTCCAGGTAGTCCATATGTGCTGGGTCTAAGATTTCACCAAGCTGGTTCCTTCGTAAAGTTTCACATCTAATTCTTGGGAAATTGCCGTTGCAGAATTGCCAGTTAATATACTATCTATACTCTGCTACCCAGGTCACTTTAGCAAGCCTCTTGCCTACAGACTCTAGGTGTGAGTCTGATCTACGTATTCTAGGCCATGTAGATCAAATTCTCCAAGTAATTATTTTGAAGCCCTTTTCAGTTAGATTAAAAAGAGGAAGTCATCCCTCCTTCTCAAGCCAGTATAGACAGGGAGTGCCCTCAGGCATAGGAGCGCAGGCGCAATTCTCTCCAAAGAAAGTCTGGCAGCCTCTCTAACCCCACCCCTTCTGTATCCTGCAGGCAAATTATGGCTAAGAGGCAAATCTTTGCAATAGACTATACAAGTGGTCTAACATTTTATTTTGGCTTGGGATTTTGTTGGCTCCTAAATTTCACTGGTAATCCTCTGCTTCCAGGGTCTTCAGCCAAAACTGAGACAGATAACATCCTAGTCCATGCCTGTGGTCCATGTCAGAATTTTCTGGTTCTACCCATCTGTAAGTAGAATGTTCTTAGTGAAATCATCTTCCATCTGATCTTTGGGCCTTTCCTCACATCATCTGTCTTTCCAGGAACCAAGATCAGAGCCACTGTGGTCCTGGCGATGAAACTCTTTCTTCTTCTGAAGTAGTATTGATTCCAACTGATGTTTTGCTTCTATGTTCAACTGAAGGATTTCATTTATATATGATCAGACTTACAGTCATCTTACTGGTGTCTTGCATCATTATTTAGATTCTAATGTGAATTACTGGTCAGATGCACAAAAGTATGCCCCAGGAACTCACATAAAGGAACGCACCCAAGGTCATACTGCTCAACCAGGGTGAGAAACTGGAGTATAAGTACCAATCCATGACTCTGGACTCTAGGGAAACTTGCAGGTTCTTTTCTAAACTCCTTATCAAAATTTCTTTTCCCTTTTTTGTGCTTAGCTCCAAGTATGTCTGTGGATTCATATTAAACAGAATGCAAACATTTCAAGAATTCATTTCCATTTCTATTTCTAGCTCTAAGGAGGTGTTAAATTCAGAGTATTTGGCTGATCATTTTTCCTCCAGCAGCAATAATTGTTTTGAAGAACTTGACACACATTTCACCAGAGCTCAGCGCTATTGAGTGGGCAGGGAGCAGTGAGGAACTGAATTCCAAGAGCCAAATTTGCATTGTGCTGGCCCTCCAGAGCAAGCCCAACGCCCCAGTCCCATTAACAATAATGATAGGTGTGCGCTAAGCTCTTCCTTGTTGCTTGAAATATATTTCATCCTTTGGGGATCCGTTCCAATCCTTGGCCCTTCTGTGCCCCCAACTGCCACAGCATTTGCTCTATAATTTATAAAAGATGTGTGCTGCACCTTGGTGCCTCAGAAAATTTAAAATAATTTAAAAGCATCCGACACCAACCTTAAATTAAAGCTCCCCAAATCCCTTGCCTGACTAGTGTAATTAAACTCCAACCCACACAGGTGAATCTTTCAGAACAGCCCAGGGATGAGGAGGCCGAGGCTGGGTCTGAGGCAAGAGACTCTCCAGAGGCTAGATGGATAGAATGATGTCCTGCAGGCAGTAGGGAGGGCTAAGGGCAGAGCGGAGTGTATAAATAAAGCTGAACAGAGAGCTATTATTCCAAGATGCTCTAAGTGTTTAACAGGCATCTTTTTCCTCTCACTCTGCCCATCAAGGAGGAGGGACTTTTTTACTCCTCCTTCTGCCTCCTGGCCAGTACAGTCCAGACAGCCCGCCTATCCCCAGGTTCTCAAGAGACCAGGAATGCAAAGGAGCCAGAGCAATGCTGAGGTCACATTTGCTCAGCCAACCTGGTCTCCCATGTGCCACACATTCGAGTCTGGACCTGAATAATCTGCTAAACAGCAACAACTGCTTTCCCCATTCCCTTAGATTTTATTTTCTAGAATGACTGTATTTAAACCTAAGTCCCTGAAGCCTCAGAATGCCCGTTCAGCACCAAATTTGGAATTAGAGGGAACCTGATTTGAATCTTGGTTCAACCGCCCACAGGGTGAGGGTCTCCAGCAAGTTACACCACCTGGAGGCCTCAGTTCCCAGAGGCAGCAGAAACACTGACCAGCAACAGCTCTCTTCACAAGTAAACAAGATAAGGCTAGAGGTCATGGCCAGCAGCGGTGGCCGTCAGCGGGAGAGTCTGTGGTTGTACTTGAGAAAAGCAGGTGCCCTGAGGAGGGAGTGAAGATAAAGTCTGATAAGGGAGGAAACATGAAAAGAGAACATTTCTGGGCCACAATCCAGTGTCTGGGGGTTTGTGAGGGGAAGCAGGACTACTGTTGATTATGGCTCTCCACCCTCTACCCCAGGCCGGCCATCTTCTCTGTCTCCGTCTCCAGAGGGGATCCGGCTGAGCAGCGCCTGCTTTTTGACTTGGCTGAAGGAACAGACCACAGCCACTCTACCCGCCCCTCTGGGAAGACAGTCACGGCAGGTGAGATACATGGAAACCAGGGCTCAGAGAAACCCAAACTGGAGAATGCTACCATACAATGGCACGAACTCAGGTTTTGGAAACAAGCAGTACTTGTGAGCATTGGGACCAGAGCAAGAGACAGGGCTTGCCTGACACTGAAAAAAATTAGTTGTCCACTCCTCCCACCTACAATGGGAGCACTGCGCTTGGGGGACATTCAGTGAGCTGCCCACGCTTGCTTAAAGGCTTCCAGGGAGCTTCCTCTTGCCCTAACTGGGGGCTGTGGAGGCCAGGAGACCTGGGGCTGCACCAAGTACACAGACCAGAAAGTGCAGCTTTCAGGCTAGTGTGTTGGAGGGGGTCTGCGAGAGGAGGGCAGGAGACTGGCGCCCTGTCTAAGGGCTGCTGATGTGGCCGGGGGAGGCCTCTCGCCCTAAGCAGAGAGCCGCTGAGCACTGTGCACTGAGGGAAGAGCGGGTCCTACAGGGGTGTCTACATGTCTGGAGACACGGGAGAAGCGTGATTTGGGACTAGGACACAAAGTGTGCTCTCTGACATTCCCCAAATGCCAGAAAGACTGAGACAGCCTGAGACGCTTCCCATTGCCGACTGCTCCGGTTGGCACAGAAGGCCTTTGCCAAGCCTGGGGCTGCACCATGGTCCACAGGTGGTGGGAGCCTGACAGAGGGCTGTGAGAAGAAGGGGTGGGGAGCAGTGCCAGAGGGCTTCCGGTGACAGTGAAGGGACCAGGAGTGCTGGGCCCCTGGTGAAAGTCATTGGAGAACTAGATGTTGGGCAACTACACATCTGCTTCTTTCCAAATTGATCGAAGCAATGGGATCTTGGAACCACATGGGAGACTGCAGTAGGCCCTGCCCAGAGCACAATTTGCAACCAAGAGGTGGGTCTGGAGAGACCAGCAGCCCTCACCGCATCTGACAGACAGTTGTGGGATCCGCAGGGCAGAAGCTGCTTGGCTGCCTGCCGTCAGGACATGACTCCAGTGTGAGGGGGGCTCTTGGATGCTCTGGGTTAAGGCTACTGCAACCACGTGAGGGCTTTCTTTTATTTGTTTCCTTGTTTGTCTGTTCTGGGTTTTCTTGTTTTTTTTTGTTTTTTGTTTTTTTTTTTTTTAAATTTGGTTTTGTTTTGTTCTTCTCCTTCTTGCTTCCTTATTAGCACTTTTTAAATTTTTACTTTATTTTTATGGATTCCTCCTTTTCCTGCTCTTTTTGTCTTTCCTTTATTATTGACTTTCTTTTCCTCTATTCTTTTTCTTCTCTTCCTAATTTTCTTGTCTCCTTGCCTCCCCCTCTCCTTTCCCCCTTTCCACATATCAAGTGCCCATATATGCACCAAAGGGAGTAGGGATTAACCAGTGCTTTAATTTAAGTAATACCATTCAAGGACATGTCAGGGTAGTCTTTAAAAAAATTGTGTGTAGAGGATCTAAACAAAAACTACAAATACGTGAGCAGTTTCCAACAATTTCATGGTTAGCTTCAATCTCTAACTATACTTCTATAATGCTGTCTCTTTTCCTGCCTCCACAAATATTCTCTCAAACCCCACAACACTCGCTCTTTACTTCAGCTACAAAAATAATTCCAAGGATCTGACCTCCTGTCTATTTTTCACCAATTCACATTTCTCTTACCTCCCTCTCTTTTTGACTTACCTCCTCCCTTTTCGCCCTCCTCTCCCCTCCCCCATCCTCCACGTCTTAGACTAAATGCAAATAGCTGTATAAGACAGTCTACAAGGGGCACTGATAAGATGAAGTTGTCAAAACAGGATTTAATGTTCACGTTTGATGTATGGTTGGATCTGTTGATATTATTGTAACTTACAGAAATTCTCTCCTTACAACACAATGCCTAGCTCCAATCCAATTAAACTAAACAGGTTGAAGTGATACACAACACCTTTTCCAAATAAAGCCAAGATCACATTACTGGCAAACATAATTTACTAAAGAGATCATCATACCAACAAGAAAGCTGTTAAAAATCTAACCTTAAATCTCAGTGCTCACAGTCACCCATACAAACACTCACACACACAAATCCCACCCCTTAGAAACATGAAGAAAACTAGGCAAAAATATGCCTTCAACAGCACCCAGCTAGGCCAGGCATAGTGACACACACCTGTAATCCCAGCAATTGGGAGGCAGAGGCAAACAGATCACTGTGAGTTTAAGGTCAATCTGGGCTACAAAGTGAGTTCAAGGCCAACCTGAACTACACGGAGAAACCTTGTCTCAAAAAGACAAAACCAAAAACACAACCTCCCCACTGCCCAAAGTAAATCCATGGTGCACTGCTAGAGAGGAAACCCAATGTCAAATGGCTCAATTGTGTGAAATGATTAATGAGAAAGCAAGAAATTTGGTGAGCTCAAAGATGATATAACAAAACAGACAGTGCCATTAGTAAACAAACTGATCCATGCATTCAAAGAATAGACAGACAAAAATTTAGAAAAGCAACCAAAGCCATTCAAAACCTGAATGACAAATTTATGAAAGAAACAGAGTCCTTTAAAAGGGGCCAAACAAAAATTATAGTGATAAAAAAAAAAACCACATTGAATATTGGAGCAGCAGAAGGAACCATGTGAAGAGAGTGTCACATATTGAAGATAAAAAAAAATCACATAAGATTATAGAGTCAGAGATACCTTAGAAACAATAAAAGAGCAAGAAAAATTGATCCAACATCTAGATTTAGTCTACATAAGATTAACCTAAGACTAATTGGAGTTACAGCAAAGTAAGAGGACAGCACACATGGATCTGTTCACAGAGTTCATAGAATGATCAACTAGACAAAAAAAAAAAAATCAACAAAGAAACATTAGAGTTTAACCACACCTTCAAACAAATGGACTTAATAGATATTTTACAGAGTGTTCTACCCTACGACAACAGAGTAACATATTTTCCTAGTGAGTACATGGAAATTTCTCCAAAACACACCACATAGTGGCCCATAAAAAGAATCTGTCTATATCAGATCATTGTGCAATAAACCTAGAAATCAATGGCAAAATAATTTTGCAAAACCTTAGATACTGGATAACACACTTCTGAATAATCAGCAGGTCAAAGAAGATATAATAAAAGAAATTAAATAATTCCTAGAACTAGATATGCCAATACAACATACCAGAACATATGGGACACATATTTTGAGTCCTTAGAGGGAAGGTTATTGCTGTGAATGTCCATATTAGAAAATCAGAGTAAGACTGAATAAATAACCTAATGATACACCTCAAGATCCTAGAAAAACAAGCCAATCTAAACCCAAATCCAGGGGTAGGAAGGGAGTTATAAACATCAGAGCAGATTATGGAGAAAAGAGCAGCACAAAGAATCAATGCATTGAAGAGCTGGCTCTTTAAAAGAATAAACAAAATAGATAAACCCTTAGCTGATGTTACCCAAAGAAGAATAGAAAAACCCCTGTCATTGTAATTAGAAATGGAAAAGATGACATCACAACAGATACTGCTGAAAGCCTATGAAAACTGGACTCCAACAATGGGAGATTCTAGAAGAAATGGGCAATTCATAGACAAGTACAAGTACTGGAACTGAACCAAGGAGATACAAAACCCCTGAACAGTTCAATAACAGGAAGCAAATTGAGGCATTAATAAAAAGCCTACCAACTAAGAAAAGTTCACAACCTAATAAATTCACTGCTTCAGGAAAGATCTAAGGCTAATACTTCCCAATTTGTTAATGAAATTGAAAAGGAAGGCGTATTGCCAAACTCAATCCTGGAAGCTAGGGTTACTTTGATATCTAAATCAGTCAAGGGCCTAACTAAAAAACAAAACTACAGGCCAATCTCTTGAATGGACATAGACACAAAAATCCTCAATAAGACACAGGCACAAAACATCAAAAAGATCATACATCATATCCAAGTCAGCTTCATCTTCATCTGTATATACATCTTCATCTACATACAGATCTTCATCTATATATCTGTATGCCAATAAATAGATTTAATAAAATCCCAATCAAAATACCAATAGCAATGCAAGGATAGTTCAACATATGCAAATATATAAAGGTAATACATTACATAAATGGAAACAAAGACAGAAGTCACATGATCATCTCATTAGGTGCATAAAGAAGAAAGTTTTCTCAATCTGGTAAAAGCCATTTATAACAAACTCACTGCCAATGTAGGAGAAATGTAAAAAAAACTGAGACAGTTTATTCTACAATCAGGAACAAGATCAGAGTGTCCATCCTGACCATTCCCATGCAAACTGTACTGGAAATTTTCAGGCAAGAAAAAGAAATAAAATGGATACATACAGTAAAGGAAGAAGTCAAACTATCATTATTTACAGATGACATAATACTTTACATGGGAGACCTAAAAAAAAAGGCCACCAAAAGGCTCCTGTAACTAATAAACAAATCCAACAATGTAGCAGGCTACAAAATCAATACACAAAAATCACTTGTGTTCTTGTACACCAGTAATGAACTCACTGAAAGAGAAATCAGGAAAATGATACCATTTACTATAGCTTCAAGAAAAATTAGATACTTAGGAGCTAATGTAACCAAGGAAATAAAGAACCTAGTTAATGAGAACTACAGTGTACTGAGGACATCAGAAAATGTAAAGACATTCCTGGTTCCTGGATAGGAAGAACCAGTATTGTTCAGGTGGCTATACCACCATACTGATATATAAATTTTATGCCATCCCAATCAAAATGCCAACAGCATTTTGCCCAGAACTAGCAAAAAAAATTCTAAACTTTATAGGAAACCAAAATGACCCAGAATATCAAAAGTAATCCTAGGCAACAAAAAGCAGAAAGCATAACAATCCCAGGTTTCAAGCTATATCCCAAAGTTACCATGATAAAAACAGCATGGTACTGGCATAAAAACAGACCTGTGGATCAATGGAACAGAAGATGAAGAAACAACCCTAGGCATATAAAGTCATCTGATTTTTGACAAAGTGGCCAAAAACATAAACTAGAGAGAAGCACCTCTTTATCAAATGTTTCTGGGAAATCTCGTTATATATACGCAGAAGATTGAATCTAGACTCATAACTATCATCATGCACTAAAATAAAATTGAAAGTGGTCAGAGACTCATATTAAAACAGAGACACTTCATCTACTGGAAGATAAACAAGCAGAACCCTTGAAGATACACATAGAAAGGTAAGAACTTTCTGAACAGGAGCCTGGCTGCACAAGGAATAACATCAAGGATCAACAAATGGGATTACAGCACATCAAATTGGAAAGGTTCTTCACAGCAAAAGAAACAACCAACAGGGTGAAGAGACAACCTACAGAATAGAAAAAAAATTTCCCAAATACTCCTAGTACAGAGTACTAGGAGTATATACTTATATCTACTCTAGATATACTTATATCTAGAGTATATAAGGAACTAAAAATTCAGACTCACCCCAAAATAAAAGACCCAATTAAAAATGGGCAACTGAAATTAACAGACACTTCTCAGAAGTACAAATTGCCAATAAACACATGAAAAAAATGGTCAACATCTCTACCACCAGAGAAATGCAAGATAAAACAACACTGAGATTCCATCCTACTCTGAAAAAATGGTTGCCATCAAGAAATCCAAGAATAACAAATGTTGGTGAGACTGTAGGGGAAAAAGCCATCCTTCTACATTGTTGGTGGGAATATAAACTAGTATGACCACTATGGAAATCAGTATGAACTTTCATTAAAAAACTAAAACTAGAAATTTTGTTTGACTCAGTTATTCTCCTTCTGTCTTCCTGAAAGAGTTAAAGACATAGTGCAGTGAGACATGCCCCCATGTTTATAGCAGCACAGTTAATAGCTAAATCTTAGAAGCAGTTAACAGATGTGTAAAGACAATGGGGTATTTTTCAGTGAGGTACGACTCTACCATAAAGAATGATGAGTTTTACTTGTAGGAAAATGGATCCGCCTTAAGTTTACAATGATAAATAACGTAAATTAGACACATGAGTTTAAATATTGCATACCATCTCTTATATGAGAAACTCAAAATATGAATAAAGAGCAAAAGCAAAGATGGACAATAGGAAATTGAGAGATAGCTCTTTGGTAAGCGGGAAGGGGATCTTGAGTTGGAGGGAGCAGGGAAGGAAGGAAAGGAAATGTGAATAAAAAGAAATAAGATATGTTATGAATATGTAACTGTTATCCGCAATGAATGCAATCAGTAGGTACTACAAATATATACCAATAAAACACAAAAAGGTAGGGGCTGGGGATTTAGCTCAGTGGCAAAGCGCCTGCCTGGCAAGCACAATGTCATGAGTTTGGTTCCCGGTACCGGAGAAAAACAAAAAAAAAAACAAAAAACATGAAAAGGTAATGTGTGGCTCTGCCTGGCATGGGGCCGGACACTGCTGTGAGTTTTCAGGGTTAGACAATAGCCGTGTCTTCCAGGGGACAAACCATTCTGCTCTTCCTCGCGTTGGTCCAAACTAGAATGTCTCTAAGGGGTACACAGCAGATTCATAGACTTTTACATGTCTCATTACCTATTTTTGTACGTTTGCATGTTAAAATGATATATTTTAGACACTAGACTACAAAATTAATTCCACTGTCATATTTTACAATTTTAAATGAGTCTACTAGAAAATTAAAAATTATGGATGTTGCTTGCATTCCATTTACACTAGACAGTGTTGCCCTAACGATATTCTTTGTTTTCATTCCTGAAGGTAAACACACATCTGGGTTGCTTCAAACAAGGGGTTTTATGATCCGGATTCATAAGCAATCTCTCAGACACCTCAGAATTCAAACTCTAGTGTGGGTGCAGCTCAAGGTGACTGAGTGTGGCAGGTGTTTCTAGGTCCATAGTCACTCAAAAGCCATTGACCACAGAGGGTTAGAAAGAACCTGCAGTCTGCTGTGACTCAGCAATCCTTGTGCCTGGATCTTGTCTCTATGGCCACTACAAATGGGCAGCTTCTCTCCATATTTCCTGTCCATGTTAGGAGAGGGAGGATATGAATAAAGTTGACCTAGCTAATGTCCTCATTTGCATTAGAAAGAAATGTTCCCTTCAAGCCAGCCAAGTGATTGGTTGCTTCTGGTCAGGTGAGCATCTCTAAGCCAATCAGTTGAGCAGGCAAGTCAGTCACAAGAACCATGTCAACCATCTGTTATCAGAGAAAAGCCTGGGCTCTGTCCCTGTTCAGTGGCTATGAGAGGGACCAGTTCCATGATTGTCTAGACCAGGACAGTGGTGCTTAAAAATATTTGCTAAAATTAAACTTTATTTATTATTTTTCTTTTTTTGGTTTTTCTCCGGTACCGGGAACCGAACTCACGACCTTGCGCTTGCCAGGCAGGCGCTTTTGCCGCTGAGCTAAATCCCCAGTCCCTGAAATTGGTTTTTTAAAGGTAATAAGTTGATGTAACAATTTCAAAGACTATAATACAAATATATTTGATGAACTAACATGAAACAAAGACTATGA
>NW_004955408.1:36186440-36210351 GCF_000276665.1 Chinchilla lanigera
TTTTTGGTTTTTCTCCGGTACCGGGAACCGAACTCACGACCTTGCGCTTGCCAGGCAGGCGCTTTTGCCGCTGAGCTAAATCCCCAGCCCCAAAATTAAACTTTAATGGAGCAACATCAGTCTTAGGGTCTGCTAGTGAAAAAGGCCCTGGAGCAGGCATTAGGGAGTGAGAAACTTTAATCCTTCCATGATTGCAGAGCTGAACTCTATCTTTCCTTTCAGTTCTCTGTTCCACTGGCACTGAACTACAGTCTGGGTTCTGGAAAATACACATAGAGATGCCCAGGTGAGATATTCACAGAATGAGTGGAAATCGTACTGGTGGGGAGAGCAGGCCCTTCTTGTAGCTCCTGTTGGACTGAATTGTGTCTCCCTAAAATTTGTGTGTTGAAATCCTAATCTTCAGTACTTTAGAATATTACTATTTGGATAAAGGCCTTTAAAGTGGTAGTCAGGTTGAAACAAATTCATTATAGAGGGCCCTGACCCCTTGATCTAGGCTAACTGCTGTCATTAAAAGAAGAGATTAAGACACACAGACGAAATGGCACATGAAGACACAAGGAAAGATACCTCGGGCTAACCCATGCCGACACTTTGAGCTCAGATTTCTAGCCTCCAGAACAGTAGGAGAAAAACATTCTGTTGTCTCAACCACCTGGTATGTTGTACTTGGTTACGGCAGCACCAGCAAAGGAACATAGCCTGCAAGGATGAACTTGCCCAGGTCCAGCTTTTCTGTCTGCTCAGCTGCTTGGGCTGTGACCTTGTGACTGGCACATCCAGCCAATGAGCTTTCATGAGAGGAAGCCAGGTGAGCTGGTAGCCCAGGTGTTCAGCTCTTCCTGGAGCCATGGCTGGAGGCTCCTTTCTGTGGTGGCACGTCAACCAGCATCTCCTTTCTGCTTCATTAGCTCCCGGAGGATGAGATCCAGTTCCACACCTGCTGTTTACATTCTTTCCCTCCTGCATTGGCTGCGACAGCTCGAGAGTTCCTCTGGCTTCCCATCCACTGAGAAGCAGCCATTTGTGTTTTGAAAACCACAGAGCAGGGAGTTGTGAAGTTTCCCTCTTTTTTGGTGAAATAGGCCCTAAAAGAGCAGAAGGCAAAGAATCCAAGTGCCAAGAGAAGCTTAGTTATCATCTGAGGCCTTGAAACTTTTTAAGTGATCCAGCAAATCTATGTACACAGAACTTATCAATTATGCACTATAAATAAGTAATTTAAATGTATGACATACTAATTGATTATCGCTTTAATTCACAGTAATACAATATTGAGGAATTGCAAGCCCTGTTCCCATCCCCTTTCAAGATGCAGAGGTGAGCAGAATGGACCGCCCTTGAAAGGCCTTGCGACTGGGACGAATGCCCACAGTGTCTGGAGATGTGAAGCAGTGCAGAGTGAGCATGGCCTGGCCTCTTTGGTCTGTCCCTGTCCTTTCTGCTGCCCTGTGATGGCAGAAATCTGATGCATCAAACCCCCATCCTTCTCCTCTGCTGCTTTATGGAGTTCCAGGCAGGGCAGGTGCCCGGCTTCCCACAGTGTGGCCCGTGCAGGACACACCAGGGTGTGCGGTGTGTGTGGGTGCGCCAGCACCTCTTCCAGTGAAGCCTACCTCCACCTTGAAACCTGGAGCCAGTCCAGACCACACAGGCTTGGTTTATCTTGGAGTGTTCCTTATAGGAACCACTAGCGGGTGTTCTGTTGTTTTGAAAGAAAGCTGGGAAATAAGAGTAACAGAAAACTGCAGTTTTCAACAAGGGAGAAAGGAGAGCCTCACAGATAAGACAAACATATAGTAGTTATCTCTGGGAGGTTACTGGAAACTTTCGGTTTCCTACTCCTTCCTTGGGATCAACATAAGTTACTTTTCTAACAAAAGACAAAGCATTTCAGTGTTTCCTTTCTGCACTTGCACTCATGCCCTGGAGCGGGGCTGCAGGTGACCATCTAAGCTGTGTAGAGTCCAGAGTACCCAAACCCTCGGCTTGAGTCTCAGTGCCAGATGCCGGGAGGTTGGAGAGAACAGCACAGGAAGGACAACTGGAAATGCATCCTCTGGCAACGGAGAGCTTCCTAGGCACAGCAGGCTGGAAGCAAATCCTCGGCTCCTGCCTCAGCCCAGGCCTCACCCCAGTTCTTCAGGGAGGTTATGCCTGGGGGCCTGAGGACATGCAAGAAGCTGGTCTTCCTGAGGGCACAGCGGTTCTCTTGTCTCAGTGGTCTGGAGGGACAATAGAGAAAGAACAGCAGCCTCTTTCTGAAAGAAAAACCCCAGCTAATCCTGGCCCACCTGGCCCCTTCCTGGCAGCTGCCTTTCTCCTGTAGGCCTATTCATTTACATGATGAAGAAGGCAGGAATTAGAGAATGAGCAGTCAGCATTTGGCAGCTGTGAGCCAAATGCTCTCCATAGAATAATGTGTGAACTGTCTCAGAATTCTGGCAGATTGGTGTGGTAACCAGCCTTTAACAATGAGGAAACAAAGGCTGATGATACAAGACGTAATTCACCTAGCATCATGCAGCCAAGAGGTGAAAAAGTTAAGATTTAAATTCAGGTTTTCTCATCTCAAACTTCAGGCCTGTGGCTTTACTTTGAGTGGAGCCTTCAGTAGTTCTACAGCTCCAGGTGTCGTAGTTTTCCGAAACTTACTTCTGTGGTCTGAGAGGCTTTTTGCTGGCTTTGCGATGGACATAAATACAGAGACAAGGGTATGTAGTCTAGAGGGCATCATTGTACAAGAGTAAAAGGTGCCCAGAGCAGGTGTGGCAGTTAATCTTATGTGTCCATCTGACTAGACAGAGAGATTCCTGGAGAGGTGACTGGATCTTGGGATGCTGTAATCATTGACGGGTTAGCCCACTGGTGTTCATAGCTGAATGTGCTGCCAGAAAGTGGCTCACTGGCACCTTTTAGAGGGTCTTTATCTTGACAGTGCTCTTGCCGTGTTTTGCTTCCCGCTGCTGAGAAGACAGCAGTTCTCTCCACTGTACGCCCTTCCGCCATGCTGTTTCTGCCTTAGAGCCAGACTACTGTGGACCGAATCATCTGCAGTCCTGAGCCAAACTAAACTTGTCTTCCTTTCTGTTGCAGATGTCCAGTATTTTTTTGCTCCTGTGGGAAACCTGGTCAAAATACAGGGCTACATGGCTATAGACAAAATGGGTTGTGTAGCTTTGACATCCCTTCCCCTTGCTGCAATGAAACACTGAATTTGAGCGTTTGTCTCCTCACTAAGGCACCTAGCACTGCTGTTCCCTTCAATACAAGTTTAAAAAGTGTCGAGGCACAGTCAAAATAAAGTTGTGAACAGATTAACCTTCTACTGTATGTTCTGACGTGAAGTGTACACATGTCCTGAGTATTAGAATTGCATAAAATCTATCCCCACTGAGGCACATTTATAATGTGACCAATGATTCTTTTCTTTAGCATAGTCTGGGAAGTTATTGCAAACCCAACTCTAGTCACTATTTTTCTTCAGAGCTGACAGTGAATTTCTGGGTTCACTGGGGAGTCAGTGGTGGTGAAGGGTGAGAGACGAAGGCAAGGAAAACACAACTGGACTCTGAACAAATGTGATCCTCAGAGGAAGTTGTTTACTAAAACACTTTTCAGTTAGGACATGACAACTGAAATGTAAAATGTCTGTGCAGCACCTTTAAAAACTTAGTGGAAGTCCATGCTTTGTTAATCAGCGTGTGAGGGGACCAGGAACCCTTGTTCCTATTGCACGGGCCCCTGGCTCCACCCTGCTCTTCTCTGCCTGAGTTCCCACAAGCAGCTCCTAGCCTCTGTGATGGGAGCTGTGTTTCCTCAGGATAAAAGCTTATTGTGTTTTCAGAACCTTAAATCAGGACACATGGCTTGAAGACAGAATGGAATACTTTAAAACAAGGTGGCTCTGGAAAACATAGGCCATGAGGCTGCTGTACATAAGTCACTCGAGGAGCTCTTCTCCTAGCCTTTTGTGGGCCTTGTTCTCAGGGACAAAGTGGCCCTGTCTAGAGACAGCTTCTGCCTGATGCTTAATGCTTGCTGGGTTTTTATAGGCTGGCTCTAATAGAGCTATTCATTTCCCATCCCGAAACCTTAATTCCTTATTGGCCTTGACCCCCTGAGGTGCTTTCAGAGGCTTGAGCTGCAGCGGTCAAAATTGACCGGGGCTGGGGGAATTGATACCTTGAAGCTTAGCAGTGAGAGGAGGGTAAGTGTCTGGCTAGGACCTGTGTGTTCAGTCCCATTTCCATCCAGAAGAAGATTGGCTGCTGGGTGGCTGGATGAGAAAAGGAGGGTGCTGCTACCAGGACAGGTTCTTTGTGATATTCATGCAGACAGCAGGGCCCTTTACCAGGTACTTTTCCTGCCTCAGTGGCCTCAGGACAATTTCTTTATAGATGTTTGTCAGTGAAGAACTTTGATGGTAGGTGGCAGAAAATCCAGCTCCATCTGTCTTCAACAGAAGCAGGACGTGCAAACGTGAAGCGGCTGTTTGCGCGGGGGAACGACCCGCTTGGGGGTCGCTGGGTGGGCCTCAGCCGGTATTCTCAGCGCTCACTTTCTCTTATTTCCCAGTAGGTCGCCTTAAGTCTGCGTGTGCATAGCAGTAATATGGCGGCAGTAGTACCAGCCGCTAATTGTCTTTGGTTTGTACAATATTTTCAGCCTAGCCTACCTTGCTTCAGCTTTTTGGTAGATCCAGTGTAGCAGGAAAATAAAAGGCCATTTCAGGCAAGTTCAAGGGTAACTCTGCAAAAAAAGGAAAAAAAAGCTACAGGAGGGAAATGATCACATACAACCTGGTTCACAAAGATCTCTTTGGTGGTGTTTGCATCTTGGTGTGCACAATAATGCATGACTGCTAGATTTTATGCAATTTACAAAACATACATTAAAATGATGGGGCAAATGTTTTTTTAAAAGACAACAAAATGGCCCTGTGAAGCAACTGAGGCTTTTGGAAGCACCCTCCGGGCAGACACACTGTGACCACGGCGGTACTGGCACATGCAGGTGCCTGGCGCGTTGGTTTATGCAGCACCTCTGGCTCCCGCCCCACTGTCAGGCTGCCACTTTGTCTTGCTCTTCTTCTTTAGCCAAATTCCCTAAATTGCTTTCCATTTGGACTTTCTACTTCTGTCCCCTAATTTATCAGACAACCTGAAGATATAGGCTGCATAGGAAACCAGAGAGACTTGGGTTAGAGTTTCCTGACAGAGAATATAAAATAACTCAAACTTACTGCTAGACACCAGCATTTGTTTCCTTGTAGAACTTTTAAAATAAAATCAATATTCTTCATACCTGTCTGGAGGAAAGGGCTCAGACAGCCTTCCAGGGTCACCTTTAGCACTGAGACTTGAGAGACTGTAGCATCCTGCCTAAGTTCCCCTTTGTTAGTGCTCCGCTCCTCCAATCCTGATCCTCTGGTCTCTGCCTTTAGCAGTCACCTCCTCTCCCTTGAACGCAGGCCAGCTGCTCACTTGGCCTGGGAACCCTGGCTTTGCTGCTTATTTACCTTGGAACAATACAAAGGAAAGCTGATTTGACTCTCGGTGATTTACCAAGAGCTTTTGCTTTCCTGCCCTCTGTCTCGTTACCTTGCCTTAATACAGTAACTGTGGCATAATAGTTCATCCCCAGACAATGCTGAACAACGCCACCGCTCCTTTATTTACCTCATGGGTTTGCAGTTGGCAAGTGAGCCTTAGGGAAGGCTCATCTCTGCCGCACAGGGCTAAGCGCGGCAATTTGGACAGTAGCTGGAAGCTGACCTTCCAATAGGGCTCACTCACCTCTGGTGCTGGTGTCCGGGGCTTTCCAAGGGCAGCTTGGGTTTCCCCACTTTGCTGTGGTGCAGTGAGCAGCCCAAGAGTGGTGGAATGAACATTTTTGATTTTTAAAGACCCAGATCTGAACACATCACAGTATTTGTGCCCTTATCTCCTAGTCACACTGCCATGAAGCCCTGATCCAAGGGAAATCACAAAGACCCATTCTTCCCAATAGGAGAAGTGTCAAATAGCCCTAGGGCCATGTTTTAAACCCCCAAATTGAGCTGAAGGAGCTGAAATCACCTTGGTAGGTACCTGTACCACTGGTCATTACTTTCTTCGGGAGCTGCTCTCACCATGCAGTGGCTTCTGAAGCCCTGTTCCTTCTCCGGATTGAAGCACCATGGGGTTCCCATGTTCTGTGTGAGGGGATTCCCTTGAGATCAGTGTGATGTTTTCATCCTGACAGCCCAGCAGTGACTTGCTCCCAGGAATCTGAAATTGGGATGCAGACCAACTGGCACTATAATTCACTAGGGTTTACATTTCCTGAGCACCATCTTTTTTTTTTTTTTTCCTGGTACCAGGAATCGAACTCATGACCTTGCACTTGCCAGGCAGGTGCTGTGCCACTGAGCTAAATCTCCAACCCCCCTGAGCACAATCTTGAAGTCAGCGGACTGAGGATCTAGAGGAGGGTGCACTACTGATACCTGTTTGATGAAGAAAAAAGTTATTTTGTTTCTCTGAGCCTTAGCTCCCTGTAAATGAGGAAGATAAATGATGTTCACAGTCTGTGTTCTCCTAATCCAGTGCAGATTGGAAATGCTCAAAATTGGCATTTTTGACATTTTGTTTCCTGGTATTTTGACTTCTACCTGGGTGCTACAAGAGAGCTGAGGGTAAGGTAAGAGATGACTCATTTTGTGACTGACTCAATTCCAAGCGACATGCTCTCTACTTAACAAGGCTGAACTGAGCTCCTAACCATGTCCGCCTCAGCCATGGAAAACTCCAGAGGGGCCCATCTCACCTCACAGAGCTGCTGTATGGTGAAAGAGGAACATGGCTGGACAGAAACTTGTAAATCATGAAACACTTCCTGGCATTGATTTTGGTGTCATTACAGATCCCAGTGGCTCACAGCCAAGGTAAATTTGCCCTTAGAGGACAAATGACAGGGGCTGGGGATTTAGCTCAGCAGCAAAAAGCGCCTGCCTGGCAAGCGCAAGGTGGTGAGTTCAGTTCCCGGTACCGGAGAAAAACCAAAACAAAATAAAAAAATAAAGAGGACAAATGACAATATCTGGAGACATTTTTTGGTTGTTGCAAGTGTATAGGGAAAACTACTAGGCTCTAATGGGCAAAGGCAATTATGCTGCTAACCCTCTTCCCTCATTGCAATAAAGGATTATCCAACTCAGAGTGTCAAGGCTGAGTACCCTACTGTATCAGAATGCCCATAGGATGATTTTCAATATTCAGAAAGGTAATTTTGAAAAATCACAGGCCAACTCCTTTCCTTCCCGGGTTATGATCATGTAATCCAGATGAAAACTGAAATCTTCCTATGCCTCGAGTTCCCTTCACAGTATTAATTCAAATCCCTAAGTCCATTCTGCCTTACTCAAGACTTTGGAAAATTCCGTGTTTGAGTTTCTGGTCATTGCATTCTGCCACACATGATATCTCTGTTCTGTCCTACATCGATCCAGATGTGACTCTCACCTGTCTGAATTCCCATGTAAGTATTGTGGTTGCTCTGTGTGTGTACACACACTAGGAAACGTGTGTGTATTCAGTCGGTACTGTGTGCATCAGTGGGAACTGGGATGAAGTAGGAAGTTGATAACATATCAGCATCCCCATTCTTCAGTGTTTTACCTCTGGTGGTACTGGGCTCTCATGGAACCGAAAGAGCTATGACTGGGTCTGTGTCTGAGAAGGAAGGGTGAGCAGATGTGAAGACAGGTGGCTTGAGGAGTGATTTTTTTTTTAAAAAAGGAAAAAGCTATGGGGAGTATATTGCAAACTTTTTTTAAACCGTAACTCTCAGGAAAAGAAAAATTTGACAGCATAGCCCAGTCTACCCATCAATACAGTGCATCTAATTTGAACAGAAGTTCTATGAAAAATGTCCTAATTATATTCTACACTTTCAGACTTTTCTTTACTAATTTGTTTTATAAAAATACTGCAATAGACTGACTTCATGACTCTCCGGTGGCTCTGACCACCTTCACGAAGCTTTGCTCAGGGTGATGTCCTAGGGTAAAAGCCTGGGTCACAGGTGACGATCGCGGTGAGGACTGAGGCTGCTGGAGTCGGGAGAGTCGGGAGCTGCAAGGTTTCTGCGCACAGGGACCATTCACACTGGTATCCATGGTCCCCAGGATGCTGGTGGGCCCAGTGGACTGGGGTAAGGTTGTAACCCATAAACCCAAACCATTAGTGAACATAGGGAGGACAATAATGGCAAAAAGAAAGGAGAGATGAGAGAAAGCAGGTTGGAATAAACCTGAGAGATTACGATCTTCTCTGAATGGAGGAATATTAGTGGTTCAGAACAATCATAATCATACTTCCAGGTCCAATGTGAGTACAGCTTCTCAGCAAAGGTAGAAAATCCTTGATTAATTCATTCTTTTGACAAATAGTTATTCAGCACCAGTGAACTTAATGCCCAAGCTTTACACTTATGCCCTGTTTTGTTCTCCCTGAAAGTATCCTTGTCAGTCTAAAATTTGATGCTAAGGAAGTCACAGCTACATCTGGAGACCGTCTGACAGCACTATCTTTTGTCTTGCATACGCATCTTCTGCGTTAATATGTAATATTTGTAAGTCCAAAGGAAGAAAGCAAGTAAAAAATATACAATACAAATTTCCATAAGGCCTTGAAAATGACTCTTTGTGCTATTATAACATAGATTTTAGGATAGGATAATATGAATCACATCGTCCAATACTAGTTTAAATGCCTGAAAGAGCACTGGAAATTAATAGGCAGTGAATCTAATGATGAAAGACTCAGGTCATTGAATGGCAATTATCACTTCTAGCATAACACCCCACTTCAGGCCCTTTGAAGAGCCTGCATTTGAGAAGATTACAGTTAATTTACCTCTTTCTTGGCCCAGTAGTCATTTACTGCTCTGAAGGAACAACATATAGTTCCACTTGTTGCTATTTCAACCTCTAAATCTGGTGGCATCTCTGGGAGTCTGTTAGACCCATGTATCAGGCCTGACCCTGTTGCTTCCAACTTCCCTATCTGGATGTCGGCTTTCTATCTACAGTGTAGGGCTCTTGTGAGAATTCAATAAATTTTTGAGCCTGAAGCACACAGTAGAGTGTCCGCTCTGAAGCAAGTACCCAAAAGTATCATTTCTCTTGCCTCCCTTATCTTTCTTTTCCCTTCCTGTGGTAAATGGTATTATTTTTTCCCAGTTCTTTACTTCCCTCTGTGTACCATTTGCTACATAACTTTGAAGTTCCTTCCACTGGTAGTGGAATATATTTCTGTGCCACATTGATACTGGACTTGGTGACTTCATTTGCGTTGGTCGTGCCCACAAGACTTTCTCTCACCACTGGAAAGATTAGCAGAGATAGGAAAAGAGGCATGAAATGTGTTTCTATGCTGGAATTGATTCTCTTTCACTCCTACTTTTCATTATGGGAAAACCATGAGGCTGCTGGTGCACACATGATGAGAGAAATGTGGATGAGACCTGGATCTGCCTGAACCTGGGTGTCAAATCCAGCTGAGCCCAGCCTAGATCAGCTGAACCCCAGCTGATCCGCAGATACCTGAGGGAGATATAAATGCTTGTTGCTGTATGCTTCTGAGTTTATGTAACATTATTGTAGCAATAGCTGACTGTGCACTCCCTTATAACTTTCATACTGTACAATGAATGCTGAGGATATTAAACACCAGAGAAAGGAACTGTTCCACAAAAGCAGTAGAACAAAGTGAATCACGGCACACAGAAGGTCTAGACCTTTATTTTCCTTCTAATCCCTAAAAACATTTTGTGCAGCCATGGACCAAAGCTTCTCTTCCATCTTTATTTGGTTGAGGAGCATTTTGTATCCAAATGAAACTGTTCAGAGACAGCAGTATTTCTGTTCACGTAACAATGCCAGGATTACTGTTTCTCTGAGAGTGACGCCAAGCTATTGTTCACAAAAAAAATAAGCACACTTTGTGCAAAATCAGATTGCACTGACTTCAAAAGAAAACGAATTATTATTGGATGAAGTCGTTTGTTCTTAAATAATCACAAGGTTGCCTAAACCAGAAATGGTGGCCAAACTAAAGTGGGTCCCTGCCACACCTAAGACAGAGCCTCCATTCTCCATCCTGCAGCCAGCAAGCAAAGCAGAAGACAAAGGATACCAACTTGCTCCACTCCCAGAGACTGCATTCCCATTGCCTCTGCCAGCCTATGCATCCCCATTGGCTCTGCCAGCCTATCTCCCTTGGAAAAGGTTGTATCCAAACACACAGATGGGAGCAAGAAAAGGGAGGAAGCGAAACACAGAGCAGGGGCTGCAGGTGCGGGGATGGAGGCGGCACTTGGAGACCTCAGGGTCCCCATAACATTTTGGGCAGCTGAGGCACTGTGCACTAGGGAAAAGCTGAAAGGACAAGCAAGGTCTGTAACGCACCCGAGCTTCACTCCCCAAGCCAGCTGCAGGTACAAGGCAGTGTCCATCTGGAGCACTGTCTGGAAGTGGGAGCTTACTGTATTTTTCTAATTTTCAGTCACAGTGCAAACTGGCAGCCACTCTGACCCAGAATAAAGATGTGAGCATGTGGGATTTCCCCGAAGGTTTTCTTCTCCACCCACAACCTTGAGTGGGGCGAGGAACAGTGTTACTTAAACAACGCCTATCTTCCAATTCCTCTACAGTGTCTGCCTTGAACAGTGTCCTGGCCTTCATGAGAATGTCCTGCTGAGTTCAGAGCAGGCTTCTTCTGCAGAAGATGGGGTGGTGGCTCCTCCCAGGAGGAAACACCTGTTTCCTGATCACCTGAGGGCAGCGCCCAGCCCTTCCTCTCTGGACTGTGAGGAGCTCCTCACAGACTGCAGACAGCTCCCAAGCTTGAGGAAACAGAAGGCCTCTTCCTTTGCTTGCTACAGGCCTAGCTTCATAGAGAGGGCCACCACCCACCGTGGGACAGAAAGGCAGACAGTCCTGGCTCACTCAGGTTGTAAGCATAGTCTAGTTCAACAGTCAAAATCATTTTCAGCTTTTAATTTTGTTCTCACAACTTCCACCTTTGGTTTCCTAGTTTTAGTTTTCTCAGTTTTTATTACTTTGGGCTACATTGAAGGTTTTGCAGGGCCCAGTGCTTACACAATTTGGAGGGTCTACTATAGGAAAAGCATATTAAATAACACTATGGAGTGCTGTCTGGAAGTGGATGTTTGTTTAGTGTGAACTGGAAGGATGGAGCCTTGAAGCATGAGCATGATTAGCTCTGTGGTATGCTGCCTCCAGCCCTGTGTGGCCCGGCTGCCCCCATTCTGATTAGGAGGAGGGGAGCCAAGGCAGAGCCTCCTACTGAGGGGTGGGCCAGACACCTTCCCCCTGGTTCTTCAATTTGTTCTCCACTGCCACAGTCCGGGCAAATGCCATGACAGTATGGGGACCAACCCCCCTCTGCGGTACCACCGTTGGGAAGGGTGCTAGGGGAAGTTGTGGTCGGACTGCTTGGTCATTTCTTCTGACCAGAAAGTGAGTGGTCAGAGTTCTCATCACACGTCAAGGGTGACCCTGAGCATTTGATATCCCCTCGATGGACTCCATTGGTAGCACTATGGGGAGATGTTGTGATGTTCCAGAAGCATCCCCAGGAACACACTCAAACTTGCATTTTCTATTTCTCTAGCACATACTCAAATCCAGTTTGTCTAAAATACTGTAGTCTCTTCTACAGCTTTCTTTTCTTAAAATCTCCACAGTTTACTGTTCTTTTGGGTTAAATGATATTGGGATATTTTGGCGTACCTAATACAAGGGAGAATAAAAGGGGAGGCATTTTTTGGATGGGCATACAGAGCTCAGAAAAGACCAGAGGGGACCAGGTCAGGTGTGGAGATTGCTTCTCTGAGCATCCTGTTTCAAAGGGGTTAGAGAACAGAGGAGACCAGCTCTAAGGACAAGTCAGTTTGGGCTTCGCCAGCTGTGTGTACCGCTCTGAGAAACAGCTGCGGAGGGGACTGGGCGGTCTGAGGTGTTCAGTGGCCATAGATAGCCCTGAAAGATACTTGCAGGGAACTCAGGGAAGCCATGGAGAGGGAAAATAAATCAGGTTTGGCTTTTTAAAAAGGCAGACAAACTTGTGACATTATGTAGTCCTATGAAAGGACTTGCTATATCAAGCATCAGATCGCAGTTCACTCTCAAGATCTGCACAGTGAGGCCTGATAGTCGCAGAATGCAAGTGTCTTGCCTGCATTGCAGTTCACTCTTACTTCAGGGTTTCTGGCACCATAAATCATGTCTGTATTCCAACTATGGAAATATTTCCTTTTCCACTGGATGCATTAGGCTTCGAATGTGGGTGATGAGAAGCTCTCCCACGGCAGGCCCAGGGCAGGAGCGCGGAGTCTGTGCCGATCTCACGGGAGCTGCTCAGTGGGTTTGCTCTGGTGTTAGGTTGTTGTCAGAGTCTGAGCTGCATTTCTTGCCCTTCGCTCCCTCCTTAGCCCCTCGCCCCACATTTAGAACGGATCTCCCATTGGGTGCTGCCCGAAACCCGCATCTCCGGTGGGTACTGCCCGGAACGGCGGTCCCGGATCCCGATCCATCCCGAGCTCCTGTCTCTTATGCCGCCGCCGTGCTGCCCTCAGCTCTTTATTGCACTAGAAACACACATGTATCACTTGCACTAGCGGGCGAGGCCAGTTTTTGTTCTTTGAACTACATAGAGAAGCAGAAAGTACCCGTGTGGCCTTCACCACCGAGTACATTTTTAGATGACTCACAGATGTGTCTTTTTCTTTTTTTTCCATCCCAAACTCCTAGATTTATTCCTGGAAGCAGCTCCCTGCTGCGGACTTTACTTCTGTCTTGGCTGTGTTTAGCAGGACTCTGTGCTGGGTCCCTGGTTATCTGCATCCAGAAGAGGACGGACATGCAGTTCTGCTTTGCAAAAGAACACTGAGCTGGTACAAAATGCTCTTCTTTCAGGTTGGTGTTGCTCCAGGTGGGAATTTGCTGACCAATTCCAGCCTCTGTTCCAGTCTTCTGGGAGTGTATTTGAGGATCTTAAGCAAATGCACAAAACCCAGGACCTGAGCTCATGCCTCCCGGTTTAGAAGCCTTTGATGGCTCCCATGCTGAAGCCCTGGTTCTTTAGCCTTGCATAAAATGCTCTTCACAGTTTATCTGCAGCCAAGATTTCTGGTCTCTGCGTGTCACACCATTGACCAGGCACTCTGTTCCGTACTTTATGCACACCACCTGTTCCTTTTTGCTAAATGTCTGGCCAGTTCTGTGCCTTCTTTGAAAAGTGGGACCTTCAGCTGAGACTGCTCACTGTTCTCCATGCTGGTCTCCCTAGCACTGGCGTGGCTAGCAAGCAAAGCCCAACTCCCTTCTGTACACCTGTGTTCCATGTCATCCTCTGCTGGGACCTTGTCAAGGTTCACGTTAGTTATTCGCATCTGTCTGCTTTCCTTATCTGTCTATGAGTTCCCTGAAGGAAAGCATTAGACTCTCATTCTCAGTTTTACACCTTCGGCACCAAAAATGACCAGAACCTCTGCCAAGTAAATACTTGATGAGTAAAATGAACAGTTAGTCTGTGAGGAAAACTTTTTCTTGGACACCTAAAAAAAAAATCAGTTCAGGTTCCTGAGAGGCCAGATGTTTGGGAGGGACTCATACCTACTCTACTCTACTCTACTCTACTCTACTCTACTCTACTCTACTCTACTCTCTTCTCCTTGTCTCGCTCTGTGCTGGCCAAAGGGGCCAAAGTTCCTTGGAAGCTGTTCATGTCTCTCCTGACGATCTGCTTCCTGTTGCTAGCAAAGACTGCTGCCTACCATTGTGTGTTCTTTTGCTTTTCCTCCCTCCCTTGGAGGACAGGAAGTTCAGAGCTAAGCCAGCATTTACTGGAATAATTATTCTACAGACTCCTTTCTCCTGTTGCTTCTTTTCTTTCTTGGCTCTTATTTTGCCATGAGTTTTAAAGCTGGTATGGTTCTTTCATATCTGTGATTTGTAGTAGAAGCCATGTCACATCCTTCTGAAAGGTGGGATAACAATAATAGATTAGCATGGACATTTGATATAGTGCTCATATGATGCTTCACTGCCTACTAAAGGAAAATGTCCCTCCGTCCTGCGTATTTGTGTGTGCTTTCAGGTCCCTCAGATGTACACCCTGGATTCCAGGTCACATTTAAGAGTAGAGAACATCTTGGCTGCTATTTATATCATCCATAGTGGGGCCCAGGCAGAAAGCCTGTGCTGTTCTTTAGAGGGTTCCAGGGATACAGTTCTGTGTCTGCAATAATTTTATCTCTACTGTAGATAGGCCACCTGATTCACCTAGCAGGTTCTTCCACAGGTGTTATGGTTTGGCTCCCCCCACCAAAGACCATGTGTTGAAAGCTTGATTGCCAGTCTGGGACAACACTGGGAGGTGGTGGAAGCTTTAGGAGGTTTGGATTAGTGGAAGTTAGGTAAGTGGGGGTGTTCCCGTGAAAGAAGTACTGCAACACGATGCCCTGCGTCTCTCTGTTTCCAGGATCCCTCAGGTGAGCAGCTTTGGTCTACCACACACTCCCGGTCACGATGTGCAAGATCGCCAAAGCAACAGAGCCAAGAAGCCATGAACTGAAACCTGTATACCTGTGAGACAGAATGAATATTTCCTCTTTATAAGTTATTTGTCTCGGGTATTTTGTCATAGCAGTGGAAGGCAAACTAAAACAACAGGAGATTCTAAAATACAGGCTAATTACAAAGATGTTAAAACTCAGAGTGAGCACCTACTACCCCTTGACAGGTGCAATTTTACATAAAATATCAAGGAGATTAGGTACTCCAGTTTAAAAGTCTTTAAAAGATGAATCCAGTATGATGTTGTTACATTAATAGAAAATATTTGATAAATACCAGTGAAATATTTAAACTGAACAGCGTGACAGTTTTGCTTAAGCTGCTTTAAAATTACCATAATTTACAAAAGCACAGTACTGACACAAATGCACAAACTGATCAACAGGACAGAATAACAAAAAGGATCTGAGTTAACTTGGGAATAATGTATGCTAAACGTGATGATATCACTCAGGCTTCAGTCACAGAAGCAAAACCAATATCAATTGTCTGGTGTGGTAGAACTCAGTGGGGATGATTTTGTCTCTAGAGGCCACTTGCAAATGTCCGGAGACCTTTATTTGCAGTTGAAAGTAGAAGGCAGGTGCTACTGGCATTGAATGGATGTAGACACAGATGCTGCTAAGCATCTGCAATGTACAGAATAGCCCCTACCAACCAACCCCAAATGCCAGTAGTGGTGAGGCAAGGTTCAGGTACACAGGTTTTACAGGATGTGGACCTCATGCACTGGCAAGAACTCACGGACAAATCTGTGCGAGGCTGTTGCCTGTGATCTCAGGGCCTTTGCCACCATAGGTCAGGTTGGCCAGCAGTCAGGGAGGAAAGCTGGACATGGAGTTGGAGAGAGAAAGGACAATTCTGGAAGCTCATCAAAGATAAAATGGAATCAATGAAGCTATACTGGGACCTGTTCCTGTCTTTCTCCTCCTCCCACCTCAGTGCTGTGGGTGAGCTTGGGGAAGCTGTGATGGAGCTGCACACACGTCTGTCCTAGCACTCGGAGAAGTGACAGCGCAGTGGGCTGGAGTGCTGCCTCAAGCCAGTGACAGGCAAGAGCTGGCACTAGCACCTTACATCCTACTGTGACCTTCAAACTGTATAACTGCAACGTCATGACCACCTTCCAGACTTTTCTTTTATTATCCCTAACCTGGAATCATACTGGCGAGGGAATTCCAGAAAGTAGAGCTGCATCTTAGCTGAGTTATAGTGTTCAAAGTCATTGCAGTCATCCTACGAGACAGAGGGCAAGCAGACCATCATGGACAGGTTTGGACAAGATATATCTGCTTGGAAGACAGGGAGATTAAAGACTTGCCTTATGCACTTACAGAAATACAGTCAGAAAATGGAGAAAGTCCAGAGGAAAAAACAGAAAACATTTTCTTAGTGCTTTCCAAGCAGATAGAAATTTGTTTAACTTCACAAATAATGAGAAACACAGGAACTAAAATATTGGGCCTTTTTACTCAGAGCATGGACCAAACTATAAAAAGAAAGACTCTCCAAGGGTGATGAGGATACAAGAAGGACAATCTCACTTGTTATTAACATTACTGTGAATCATAGGAGCACTTCTGAGGAAATTTCAGAAATGAGTATTACTTTGATATAAATATAACCCTTGTCATAGTAATCCACTTTCTGGGAGTTCTATGAATGAACCTAATATTAATTTTTAAAGCTATAGGTCCAAGTTTGTGTATGAAAGCCTTTTTGACAGGAGAATAACTAAATTCGTGATGCTATATATTCATGCTATTTATAATATTATGAAATATGATATTAATATTAACGGTTATCTGACTAATGCAAATAATGTGATTTATAAAATATGGTTAGTGGGAATAGAGATAGATCTTACATTTGAAGAAATCTTACTTTAAAAATTTGAAAAGACGAAAGTATGTCAGGACACATGTCAAATTGTCACTAGTGGTCATACTGTGTGTGTGTGTGCGCACCCATGTGCACTGCTCAGGAAAAAACACTATACATAAATATTGTTTATATAATGTGTGCTAACTTTAGAGTTCTTAACACCTGGAGAAACATGTCCCTCTTACATTTAAAGACTTTGGGTGCTTGCATATCCTTATAGAAGGCACATTAATTGGATGACTGTTTATATATTCTTTCTTTCTTTTGGAACAACTTCTCTATGCTACCCCACTCCCAAACCCAACCAGTGACTGTACTCCTGTAGCCATTTCCTGCTTATACTGGAAGAGACTTCAGGGCCAATTCCTCTGAGAACTCTGCTGAAAGCCACCTCCAGCCCCATAGTGTAGGGAATGGGGTCCTCCACATTGCATGTTAGGGCACAGCCATCACATGTACTTTTCCCCTTGTTCATTTTTGTAGCTCTTAGGACAACACACAAAGCATAATGCATGAATAATTTTTGCTGACTAGATGAATCAATTTCAGATTTTCCAAAAGACATTTTGAGGAAATACATTTGTTTTTTGTGGTCAGTAGAAATATAAAGTGATTCTTATCAGCTAACTCCAAAAACAACCAGAGTGAAGCTCCTGTATTATTAAAACTCCATTCCCTACTCTCTGCAGTCAAGTATTCCACAGCCACTTGTGTATGAATACAATTTGTATATCGAGACTTTTTTTCCTTTCCTCCAAACAGCTTATGTTCTGATATTCTGGAAAAATATATTTTAATTTCACTATTAAAGCATAAAATACAATGAGCACCCACTGAGTTGCATTAGCATATAGAATGTCATGTTTGTTTAAACACATTCAAGTCTTAGAGGCTACTTACAGCATCCTTGCTCAGCCTAATGGTCTTATATTCCAAGTCTGGGTGTTAGAGCGCGCTCAGGGAATTCATTTTGGCTGTCAATAGACATTCACTGAGCTTGCTCTCAGAACATCCAGAAAACCTAGCGAAAATCCAGAGCTGCCTGCATGTGCTTGGACCGGGACCTTGGAGATACCACAGGAAAGCACTCTCGTCCTCTGAACCCCCTCACAAGGAGATAGAGCCAGTGTGTGCTGGGCACTTAAATTATCTAATTTTAGCCTCTCTCCCTGAAAGAAAATCTCCTATTTTTTAAAAATGAGGATATTAAGACCAAGAAAGTTTAAGTACATTCTCCAAGCTGCCCAACTTACTCAGCCAGGAAGTCAGACTATATTCTGCCCCCTCCAATCACACTGAGAAATTCTCTGGAGGGCAGGGGATGCCCTTGTCCACTCTGAGATTCAGGGAGCACCAGCAAGCTGTGATCTGCTTAGGTGGGGTGACCTTTGTGTGTCTACTGAACTGGGCCCCTACAGACACAGACCGCACACACCCAGGGCTCCATCCCAAGTCCCAAGGCCGAGGTGCAGGGATGCGGTCACTCTCTGCAGAGTGTCTGAATCTGGGAGTGGTGCTTTTGGTGCTCAGGCTGCCTTTCTGGAGCAGGCACTTTAGACCCATGTGTAGAAACTCACACAACAGCATTTCTAGGGCTGAACTAAGGCAGAAATCCAGGGCTAAGAGGCCCCAGAGAGCCACAGAATGGGCCCAGCTCCTTGACTGTCTAGCTGTGGGTTAACCTCCATCAGAAGCCCAGTGAACTCTTATATCAGGTTCTCCCAGAGTTGCCAATCTGACAACAAATTCCCATCTTGCTTAAATTGGCTTGAGTGAGTTTGTAACACCTATAACCAAATAAATCTTGACTATGTGTCATATTAGTTTGGTCCCCAAGTTGTACCCTTTGCCCAAAAGACCTGATGTGCCATCTTCATGATTTATCAGCACTGGGTAGAACTTGCCACAAATCACCACGCCTCCCAGAGGTCTCCCAGGAGGCCCTGCTCAGGGACACTGCCTGTGGCCCCACGTGTGTTAGGTGGAGGCCTCAAAATGACTTGCACTTCTGATTTTGCCTCCTTTGTGCCAATGTGTGCCTCCTCCCTCAACCTGCATTTCCCTAGTCTTTACAGATAAAAATATTCTACTGTCTCCATCGCCAGAGCACCTTTCATCTGAGAAACTTGGGCTTTTAAAGGGACATTCAGTGACTCTCCAGAATGAGTGCTGATCTTGAGAATTTCCTTCTCTAAAGATTTTGAGAAAAAAGACTTTGCTTAATCTTCTTGGGTCACCTATGGATCTCTTGATTAGGCGAGAACATGTAACTCGATGCTCAATCCCATCAAGAGCATAACAAAGGGGACATCAGCTCTCCAGAAGGAAGACAGGAGGAGGAGGAATAGAGGAAACATGGCATCCAAATGTCTACCGCTGCTTGAGGCTCTTATGTGCATCCTCCACTGGTGATTACCTGCCTCTAAAAACTGAGGCCAATGGCAAGGTGGCCTGTCCCTTCTGCCTACATCCTACAGGCTGCTTTTAAAACTGGATTTCCTGTCTTCAGATGAAGTCTTTGCTTCCAGCTAAATCTAATCCAACCTACATTACACATGTGTAGAGTGGGGAATTGGGATCCTTCCAGGACCTTCCATGTTTTTAGAGTGAGCCTTGCTCCCATGATGCCTTAAGACCGAGCCTGGTGCATATGAACATGCTTTTGTTGGTTTTCCATTTTACAGCTCCTATCTTTGGAAAAGACTTAAAATTCTGGGTGGCCCCTCCTCAACCTCCTGTAGATGGTGCCCCATCTAACAAGGCTGTTAGCACGTGTCCTTTGACAACCCAACACCGATTCTCCCCACAATTCCGTTCTTCAAAGACCCCAAAAGAGATCCATTGCTATTCTTCCTGGAGCGGTTTCTTCCCAGAACACGATGATCGGTCAGACTTGGCGGCTGAGAAAGGAGGTGGGAGGTGTGTGTGAGTGGGTGTAGGAGTGTGCCCTCCCCGGGGAGCAGCCATCCTCTCAGCCTGCTCCTCCGTATTGCCCAGCTGAGGTGCAGTAAAAGCTCCACAGAGCCAAGGATTTCAGTGAAGACTGTACCCACCTCCCATCCACACCCATCTGCCAAACTGTCCCAAACTTCTTTAAACCCAGGCTTTGCTTTTTTGTTTCAAATGTTTGAATAAGGGAAACTTGAAGCTTTGAATCTTTATTTTAAAATCAAATTCATCTCCTTTCCACACAGCACAGATGTTCCTTCACTTTTCCTATTTCGGTGTCCTCTTGACACCAGTTGTGGGTAATGGAAATCAGGGCCAGCAGAGATGTCACTGCCAATAACCTCATGCTCTTGCAAGGTTTTTCCTCTGCAGATCCTCACAAGCATCATCCCGAGCTTCTCTGCCACCTGTAGACCCTGCTGGTCTTGGATGTGAGCTTGGGAGATGTGTAAGGCTGCTAATTCAGGCCCCATCCTGTCAGCCCATGTGTGCTAGCACAGCAGAGGTACATGAAGAGTCAAAGTAAAAGTAAAGCTAATTTATTATTTATTAATTGAGACAGATTATTGAGACATAATTGAGATGTGATTTGAAGAAGAGTAGTTTATTTTTCTTGATTTCTTAGATGAGATATGGATTTTTTTATGGGAGAGTGAGTTTCAAACCCTATTTCTTTAATTTCTTGTCGCAAATTGCTTCGGAGTATAATGGCTCAGATGTTTTCCTCTGTGCAGAAAGGCAGGCAGCTAAGGAACAGACCCTCGGCTGTTGGGTGCGAGAGTTTGTTCAGCTGAATTCCACTACTGGGAGAGGAAGAGGCAGATATTAAACACCATTCCAAGAGAATTAAATAAGTAAAGAGGCACCTTGGTCCTTGAGCTACCTCTAAGAGATATCGGATTACATTTTTTCAGTGTTTCCTAGGAAACCAGTTTGGTGTAAAAATGTGTTCTTTGTCTTCTGCTCTTTGCGAAATTGTTTGAACCATCATATCTCATAAAAGGTTGCTTCACAGGCAATTTGAACAGCATTTTTAAAAGAGCTTAATCTGCAGTTTGCTGCACTAAAGGCAATACACCTTTATCAGAGGTTGAAGGCTTCAGATTCTATTTGCTGAAAACGAATAAGATTATCCCATTACTTCTGAAGCATCTGTGAAATCAAATCTTGTTGTCTTTTCCCCTTCCAAATCATGAGAACTTCTCCTCAATATTCCCAACTTGTATTAAAGAAAAACCTAAAGTAGTTATAGGAAAATGTTATCAGCACTTACACAGCAGAAGAGAGAGAAATAATAGAGAGAAGTAACCCTCTCTCCCCCGCGCCATGCACCATGATGAGCAGGCAGTGCTTAGACCGTAGACCTGATGTGTGCGAGCGTCCCTGATGCTGCTCCGGCCAGTTCCCTCGGGGCCTACTCTGCTGTCACGGATCTTCTCCAAGTTCTGTTCTTCTCTTTGTACATTCAGACCCGTCCTGTGGTTTGAGAATGACAGGCGTCTTTGAATGTGTGCTGGGTGAGGGTCAGGGTTGAGGGTGCTGAAAATTGTGCTGTGTTTTAAATACTAGAAATTTCAGCTACTTACTGCATCTCCCATGTTGGAGAGCCTTGGAGAACAGGCGGAGCATCCCAGCAGTGTAGACGTGAGTGGGTCAGGGCAGCTGCTGCAAAATGAGCTGCTCCGTGTTACTCCCCATGGGAGGAGGGTGTGCCTGAGGGGTGAGTCTGTTGCTGTTGGTTTTTTTGTACAGGGAATCAAACTCACGACCTCACGCTTGCCAGGAAGGCGCTGTGCCGCTGCACTATATCCCTGGCCCCTGAGGGATGAGTGTGACTCCTGCCTGCGTGTCCCTGATCACCCAGACTCCTGCGGTGTCAGCTCTCTTAGTTTCTGATAGGCGCTCTTGGTCACATTAAACAAAGGTCCCTGTCCCACCTTACCTAACAAGACAAATGATTTAAAGCACTGGCTCAGAATCGCCCAGATGTACACACTGGACCCACCAATTACTAGTCAGCCAACATGGGGAAGTTCTTGTGCTGTACTACAGTTACCTTATCTGCCAAGTGGAAATAACAAAGGACGCCTACCTGATAGGGTTCTTGTAGGGATTAAATGACCTAATGCCTCAGAAATGCCCATTTCCTGGCAGTGGGTGAATGTGAAATTTATGCTGCAACTGTTATGAAATCTATGGAAAGCACTAGCAGTGATTTTATCTCTGCAGTGTGTGGAGACACAGCCCTTACTCTGTTTTGTCTGATGATGGTAACTCCATTTAGCCAATGGCTTGTCAAGTACCTACCGGTTGCTAGGCTCACTGCAGACAGTGAGCTTATAAGGTGAAAGACAAACTGACTACCCACTGCTATGCTTAGTTTCATGGGGAAGCAAAGCTCTGTGGTAGGTATTAAAACCTTTATGCACAGAGTGGTCTGGGAGAGGAGAGCAGAGCATGCACAGCCGGGAAGCTCAGGGAAGGCTTGGTGGAGGTAGAAGACCTACACAGGGTGTTGATATAGAACATGCCGTGGCTGATCATTCTAATACAGTAGCACTGTGCAATAAGTTTTGTATGATCTTAGCTGGGTGTGGTGGGGCATGCCTGCAATCCCAGCTGCCCTAGGGGCTAAGGCGGGAGGATCACAAATTTGAGACCCTGGGCAATTTAGACCCTGTCTCCAAATAAAATATGAAAAGGACTCAATGGTAGAGCACCATGAATTCAATCTCTGGTACCACAAAGAAGCTTACTTATGCTTTTACATAGGCAGAGTGTGACAGACTGCTGACTCTCTGCAGTTTCTCTCTCTCTCTCTCTCTCTCTCTCTCTCTCTCTCTCTCTCTCTCTCTCTCTGTCTCTCTCTCTGTTTTTATGAGACAGATCTAGTTACATAGTTCAGGCTGGCCTCAAATACAGTGATCCTCCTGCCTAAGCCTCCTGAGTGCAGATTGCTAACATGGGCTACCACTCTCTGGCTTCTCTTTTATATTTTTAAAATTTAATTTTTTTATTTAAAGTATTTAATTGATGAACAAAAATTATATATATTCCCAGTATAAGTGATTACTTATTATATGTATGCAATGTGCAATGACTATCACAAACAGATTAATTAACGCATCCATCATCATGTATGCTGTGCCTTGGGTCCCCAGAACTTGTTTATCTTATGACTGAAAGTTGGTACCATTTGACCAATATCTCCTCACTTTCCTTAAACTCCATCCCTTAGAAACCACCATTCTGCCCTCTACTGTTGCCCTGGGTTTAATCCTCTGTACCGCACACACATGAAAAATAAAAATAAAAATAAATGTTAAGGGAGCCACTCTGTCAGGACAAGAGGTGGGGAGGCTGGAATTGAGGGAGTGCTGCTTCCCTCTAGGCCATGGACTGACAGCCGAGAAGGGAGCACTTCACACCCTGCCAGGCAGCACTGAAGACAAGTTTAGGGGAAAGGGCTGAATCTACCCCTTCCAAGAGCAAGTCACTGAGCCAGGCAAACCAGGCCACCAGCTGTCCTGTACTGGGGCCCAGGGAATTCACAGTAGAGTTCTGTGGTGCATCCGGGGCCCCATTGTAAGGCCTGAGCATCCCTCCCCAGAGCAGCAGTTTGCACTCAGCAGTGGGGAAGAGCCCCAGGTGGCAGGGGTGGCAGAACTCAGTCACCAGCTCTTCCCAGACCAGCCCTCTGGGAATGGATAGGGACAACGTTACAGTGCAAGTCGCTGGGCCTCAGTATGGTCACCATTTGGCTGAGACAGCCACACCACTGGAAAGGAGCCAGAACGCTTGATCAAGCCCAGCAGGGCGTTGTTTAACCAGGCTCAACTGGCTGCTTTTTGGACAGATAAGAATAGTTAGGGGAGAAAAAAAGAAACATTTTCATTGTCAGCACAGTCAATAAAATTGACGGGGAACACAGTCATTTTAATTGATGATTTAGAGGGCTGGGATTTCATTCTGTGCACCATGTGGGAGCAGAGGTACATAGTGGGTGTTGTGGTTTGTGTCTTGATGTCCCCTTAAAGCCTCATGCAGTCATGGGGTAGGCTTCTAGAGTTTATGACTGACTCATGGTCCAAAGCTGGGATTATAGAGGGTCCCGGGCACACGGGGAGCCTCGGGCGGGGAGCACCGGTCTTCCAGCTGGCTAGCTTCCTGCCTTGTAGGCTCCTGGAGGGAGGGCCCCCAGTGCACGGGGAGCCTCGGGCGGGGAGCTCTGGTCTTTGGACCTGCAGCTCACTCCCGGCCTCGTAGGCTCCCGGAAGGAGGGCTTCCAGCACACAGGGAGCCACGGGCGGGGAGCGCTGGTCTTCCAGCTGGCTAGCTTCCTGCCTCATAGGCCCCCGGAGGGAGGGACCCCAGCGCATGGGGAGCCATGCGGCAGCGAGTGCTGTTATGCGCCGCTGCTCATTGAGA